>NC_053023.1:414258695-414432323 GCF_003073215.2 Triticum urartu
TACAGGGTCCATCAAGCCACCTTTCCAGTACGGTTCCATGCCCTGTAGAGGGTTTTGGCTTTTTGGTGTTTATCCCGGGTGTCCTATGATGATGCGCCCTCTTAGTTCGGACGGGATTACTATTCAAGGCCGGATTATCCCAAAATTTTATTTTGGTTTTCCAGGCACTTTCCATCGCACAGTATTTTTGTACTATGGACGCCAAGTCAGTGAAGCGTGTAATATCACGACGACTTACGGCGTTAAGGATTCCCTCGTCCGTGCAATTACTGCAGAAAATAGAGATTGTGTCTCCCTCGCGGCAATCCTTTATCCTGTTCATAACCAGGAGGAATCTGGCCCAGTAATGATGTACTGTTTCCTCGGGCCTCTGCCTGATTTGGGAGAGATCGCTTATGTTCGGGTGGGAGGGTGTCGTTGAATCTGAAACCTCACCCAATCCAAGATTCGGAGGCCGAAGAGTTTCCGAACTCTGAAGTTCGGATTCTTGGATGTTGTCCAATGAATCTAGCCCGTTGCCTGATCCTAAGCTCAGGTCTTGAGTTACATCCTCCTCTCCGCGGGTATCCGGCTTGGAGGAGTTGGGAATTCGGACGTAGCTAGTCTCTAAAATAGATGAAGGGTCGCCGCACTGCGCCTCTACCACGGCAACGTGGTGGGTGACTTGGGGAGAGTTAATTTCTCTTAGATCGGGTTTAAGCCCAACCTGGTCGTAATCCATAGCAACCCCTAGGGCGGCGATGCGATCCAAGAGCTCGTTTACGGAAGAGAGCTCCATTGGATCTAGCTGCTCGACGAGCTCCGAGATGACGTGTTGCTTTTGATGACCCGAGAGGTCACCGTCGGTGCAACAGCCGAACAGGCGGTCATGAGAAAACCACCTAGCCGGAGGGTTTGGCTGACAGCCAAGGCTCCCTTAGCAACGGCGCCGTCTTTAAAGATGGGAGGAGGCATCCTTCCTGATTGTGACGGCACAGAGGAACTCTCAACGAGAGCTCCAATGTCGGTGTCAAAACCGGCGGATCTCGGGTAGGGGGTCCCGAACTGTGCGTCAAGGCCGGATGGTAACAGGAGGCAGGGAACAGGATGTTTTACCCAGGTTCGGGCCCTCTTGATGGAGGTAAAACCCTACGTCCTGCTTGATTAATATTGATGATATGGGTAGTACAAGAGTAGATCTACCACGAGTTCAAGGAGGCTAAACCCTAGAAGCTAGCCTACGGTATGATTGTTGTATATGGGGTTGATTGCCTACGGACTACAACCCTCCGTTTTATATAGACACCGGATAGGGTTAGGGTTACATAAAGTCGGTTACAATGGTAGGAGATCTTGAATATCCGCATCACCAAGCTTGCCTTCCACGCCAAGGAAAGTCCCATCCGGAAACGGGACGAAGTCTTCAATCTTGTATCTTCATAGTCCAGGAGTCCGGCTGAAGGTATAGTCCGGCTACCCGAACACCCCCTAATCTAGGACTCCCTCAGCAGGCTTTATTGAGGTCCTTGAAATCGACACAAAGGCGCCAGGATTTATCCTTCTTTGGTACCATCACCAGGTTTCCTAGCCAGTTCGGGTGTTTTATTTCTCTGATGAATCCGGCCTCCAATAACTTGGCTGGTTCCTCTCCCATGGCATGTCTCTTAGGTTCGGAGAAACGCCGAAGAGCTTGCTTGACCGGCTTGAATCCCTTTAGGATATTGAGGCTATGATCGGCCAGCCTGCGTGGGATTCCTGGCTTGTCTGAGGGATGCCAGGCGAATATGTCCCAATTCTCGCGCAGGAACTCTCGTAGTGCGGTGTCCATGGCAGGGTTTAACTGTGCCCCGATGGAGGCTGTTTTTGTAGGGTCCATTGGGTGGACTTGGAATTTGACTATTTCATCCGCTGGTTTAAAAGAGGTGGACTTGGATCTCTTATCGAGGATCACGTCGTCCTTGTCCACTGTGGAGCGTAGCGTGGTTAATTCCTCGGCCGAGATGGCTTCGGATAATGCCTCGAGGGCCAGTGGGGCTGTTTTGTTTTCGGCGCGGAGTGCTGTGTCCGGATCACTGGCAAGGGTGATGATTCCGTTGGGCCCGGGCATTTTGAGCTTCATGTACCCATAATGGGGTACGGCTTGGAAGATCGTGATCGCCTCACGTCCTAAAAGGGCGTGGTATCCACTGTTGAACGGGGCCACTTGAAATGTAATTTCTTCGGACCTATAGTTCTCTGGCGTACCGAATACCACATCTAGTGTGATTTTCCCAGCACATCGAGCCTCCCGACTGGGTATGATTCCCTTGAAGGTTGTGCTACTTTGCTCAATGCGGTTCCAGTCTATTTCCATTTTTTGAAGAGTTTCCTCATAGATGAGGTTTAATCCGCTGCCACCGTCCATGAGTACTTTGGTTAGTCGAAATCCGTCCACAATTGGGCTGAGGAAAAGTGCGACTGGTGCTCAGGCTGTTCGGAATTTAGGTTCGTCACTGGCATTAAAGGTAATAGCCATGTCACTCCATGGATTTATTGCTGCTACGTGGCAGATTTCTGCCATGCTGCGGAGTGTTCGCTTGCGCCTATTATTTGACGCGAAGGTCTCAAAGACTGTTAACACCGTATTGTTATCCACGGGATGGTGCTCTGTGGCATTGGGGATAAGAAGATCCTCACCACTTTTGGCCACCTGCCGGAGTATCCAACATGCTCTAAGGCTGTGCGTTGGTATTTATCCGTTGTACTATGAATTTTGCAGGGTCCGTTAAGCCATCCCTCCAGTATGGTTCCATGCCCTGTAGAGGGTTTTTGTTTCTTTGCAATTAGCTCGGGTGTCTTATGACAGTGCACCCTTTTACTTCAGAGTGGGTGTATATTCGGAGCCGGATTATCCCAAAATTTCGTTTCGGTTTTCCAAGCGCTTTCCATCACACAGTACTTTCGTACTATTGACGCCAAGTCAGCGAAGCGTGATACATCATGGCGACTTAAGGCGTTAAGGATTCCCTTGTCCATGCAATTATTGCAGAAAAGTGAGACTGCATCTTCCTCGCGACAGTCCTTAACCTTGTTCATCACAAGGAGGAATCTTGCCCAATAATGATGTACTGTTTCATGGGGCTCTTGCCTGATGTGGGAAAGATCGTTTATGTCTGGGTGGGTGGGTGGATTTGAGTCCAAGCCCCTACTCGATCCGAGACCCAGGGGCCGAGGAGTTTCCAATCTTGGAAGTTCGGGTTCCGGACTGTTGCCCGATAAGTCTGGCCCGTTGCCCGACTCTAGGTTCAGGGCTTGGGTGATGTCCTCCCGTAAGCGGGTATCCGGCTCGGAGGGCTCAGGAATCCGGACATAGTTAGTCCTCAAAATAGAGGAAGAGTTGCCGCATTGTTCCTCCACCACCGCAACGTGATGGGTAACCGATGGAGAGTTAATCTCCCTTTGATCGGGTTTAAGCCCAATCCGATCATAGTCCATAGCGACTCCCAAGCCGGCGATGTGATCCAAGAGTTCGTTTAGGGAAGAGAGCTCCATTGGATCCATCTGCTTGGCAAATTCTGAGCCGGCGTGCAGGCTGTTTTTGATGACGCGAGAAGTCATCGTCGGTGCAGCGGCCGAACAGGCAGTCATGACGAAACTGCCTAGCCGGAGAGTTTGGCTGACAGCCAGAGCTCCCCCGGTGGTAATGTTGTTTTTAACAACGAGATGAGGCATCCTTCCTTACGGCGATGTCACAGAGGAACTCTCAATGAAAGCACCAATGTCGGTGTCAAAACCGGTGGATCTCGGGTAGGGGGTCCCGAACTGTGCGTCTAAGGCGGATGGTAACAGGAGGCAGGGGACACGATGTTTTACCTAGGTTCGGGCCCTCTTGATGGAGGTAAAACCCTACATCCTGCTTGATTTATTCTTGATGATATGAGTATTACAAGAGTTGATCTACCATGAGATCGGAGAGGCTAAACCCTAAAAGCTAGCCTATGGTATGATTGTATGTTATCCTATGGACTAAAACCCTCCGGTTTATATAGACACCGGAGGGGGCTAGGGTTACACAAGGTCGGTTACAAAGGAGGAGATATCCATATCCGTACTGCCTAGCTTGCCTTCCACGCCAAGTAGAGTTCCATCCAGACACGAGACGAAGTCTTCAATCTTGTATCTTCATAGTCTAACAGTCCGGCCAAAGGATATAATCCGGCTGTCCGGATACCCCCTAATCCAGGACTCCCTCATTGCATATCTGGTCCAAGTGGGCAATTTGGGTGGTATTTACCACATTCACCGATTGAATATGGGGGGGGGGGGATTTCTTTTGCCCTCCTGTGTTCGGCGAACTGGGCTCTTCGTCGCTATCGTCGCTTTGAGACCCCTCTTCGTTTTTGGCGCCTGCCTTGCCGACTTGTTTGAAGACCCAGCATTCTCTGTTGGTATGGGTGGCTAGCGTTTCTGGGGTGCCATGAATTTGGCATTAGCGAGCGAGTATGTGGTCCAGACTGGATGGACCCAGATTTGTATTTTTGGGCGGCCCTTTTCGCTAACTAGACTTTGAGCCCCTGAACCCGGCATTAACTGCCGTATTTTTGGCATTTTCACCGTATTTGCGGCGCTTGTGTTTGTTGCGTCGTGGTTTGCCGTTGCTATCCCTCGTTTGTGATATGCCAGGTTTGCTTGATGTATTCGTACTATGAGCCAACCAGCTATCTTCGCCCGCACAAAAGCGGGTCATAAGTGCCGTGAGGGCTGCCATGGATTTTGGCTTCTCTTGGCCGAGGTTCCGGGCGAGCCATCCGTCACGGATACTATTCTTAAATGCCGCTAAGGCCTCTGCATCCGGACAGTCGACAATTTGGTTCTTCTTGGTTAGGAACCGGGTCCAGAATTTCCTGGCCGGTTCCCCTGGCTGCCGAGTTATATGACTTAAATCGTCAGCGTCCGGCGGTCACACGTAAGTGCCCTGGAAATTTTCCAGGAATGCCTCTTCCAGGTTCTCCCAACTTCCTATGGAGTTTGCCGGCAAGCTATTGAGCCAATGCCGAGCCTGCCCTTTGAGTTTGAGCGGGAGATACTTGATGGCATGTAGGTCATCCCCGCGGGACATATGAATGTGGAGGAAGAAGTCTTCTATCCATACCGCGGGGTCTGTAGTACCATCGTATGATTCGATGTTTACGGGTTTAAACCCTTCTGGGAATTTGGGATCCATTACTTCATCAGTGAAGCATAAGGGGTGTGCGGCGCCTCTGTGCCGGGCTATATCGCGACGCGGTTCATACGAGTCTTGTCTGCCAAGTCCGGCTTGGTCGGATTTGCTTTTAGTGTATCCGGCGTGACGATCCTCGTCGCGTATTGGTGCGTGTCCCCGTGATCCGTAGATCAATCTTGCATGTTTTGCCTTGTTTTCTAATATGTCTCGCGGGTCCCGTTTGTTGCCCCGGGCCTTGGTATTTTTGTTTGAGTGGCAGCGCGGTGCAGGCTAAACTTCAGGCCGAAACGCCTCTCTGGCTCGGCCACGAGGTGGCCGGTCAGCTGCATCGTACACTGGTGATGTAGGTTTCAATGCTTCCTCCTCGAAGTGGGGTAGCAACCTGTGCTTTGGGTAATTCTTGGAGGGTCGCTCGATTTCGTATTCCTCAGCCGCAAGGACTTTGGTCCATCTATCCACTAGTAAGTCTTGATCAACTTGAAGCTGTTGTTGCTTTTTCTTCAGGCTATTTGATGTGGCCATAAGCCGGCGCTTGAAGCACTCCTGCTCGACGGGATCCTCAGGCACGATAAATTCTTCGTCGCCGAGGCTCACCACGTCTTCGAAGAGAGGCATGTAATTGTCCTCCTCCGATTCTCCATCTGCTGCCTTCTCTGGAGGGCTAGCTTGTTCACCCTCCCGCTCTACATCGTGTTGGAGGGGATTGTGGTTGTCTTCGGCACTATCCGGAGTGTTATTATCTCTTGTGCTGGTATCACTACTTTTGCTGTGGCGGGACTTAGAGCGGCGCCGCTGACGTCGGCGCTTGGGTTGCTTCTTGGAGGGGTCATCCTCCGCTGTCTCGTCTCCATTTCCTTCTTTGGGGGTGTCCACCATGTATATATTATATGATGAGGTGGCAGTCCAGCGCCCTGTGTGCGGTGGTTCCTGTTTGTCTCCCGCATCGTCGTCCATACCGTCGATGTCTTTGGAGTCAAAGTCGAGCATGTCGGTTAAATCATCGACAGTGGCTACTAAGTGGGTGGTGGGTGGGCAGCAAATTTCTTCGTCGTCCGCATCCCATTCTAGCCGGACATAGTTCGGCCAAGGTTCTCCTGATAAGGAGAGAGACCTTAATGAATTTAGCAAATCGCTGAAAGGCGAGTGCTGAAAGATGTCCGCGGAGGTGAACTCCATGATCGGTGCCCAGTCAGATTCGATAGGCACGGATGCAAGCGGCTCGAAGTCCGTGGCCGAAGACGAATCCAGTGGTTCGGCGACACGGCTCTCGTAAGGGGTGAAGTCAGTATCCGGCTCCATCGCCACTGAGACTGCGGCCTCCGTGGCGGGGTCTATCCCTCTGTCCTCGGATGGCGCAATTTGCTCCGGATTGAAGGCCAGAGTAGTTGCAGATGCGATCTCCTGAACACTGTCCAACGGCAGAGTTACGTCATGCTCATCGTGATTGTGCGGCGCACCTGCATGGGCTCGAATCCATCGAAGATCAAGTCTCCGCGGGTATCAGTGGTGTAGTTTAAGTTTCCGAACCTAACCTGATGGCCAGGGGCGTAGCTCTCGATCTGCTCCAGATGGCCAAGCGAATTGGCTTGCAGTGCGAAGCTGCCGGATACGAAGATCTGTCCGGGGAGGAAAACCTCACCCTGGACCGCATCGTTACCTATGATCGAAGGGGACATCGAGCCTTATGGTGATGGCACAGTGGAACTCTCAATGAAAGCACCAATGTCGATGTCAAAACCATCGGATCTCGGGTAGGGGGTCCCGAACTGTGTGTCTAAGGCGGATGGTAACAGGAGGCAGGGGACACGATGGTTACCCAGGTTCGGGCGCTCTTGATGGAGGTAATACCCTATGTCCTGCTTGATTGATATTGATGATATGAGTATTACAAGAGTTGATCTACCACGAGATCGTAGAGGCTAAACCCTAGAAGCTAGCCTATGGTATGATTGTATGTTGTCCTATGGACTAAACCCTCCGGTTTATATATACACCAGAGGGGGCTAGGGTTACACAGAGTCGGTTACAAGGGAGGAGATCCATATATCCGTATTGCCAAGCTTGCCTTCCACGCCAAGGAAAGTCCCATCTGGACACGGGACGAAGTCTTCAATCTTGTATCTTCATAGTCCAACAGTCTGGCCAAAGGATATAGACCGGCTATCCGGAGACCCCCTAATCCATGACTCCCTCAGCTACCTCTTGAGCACTATGTTGGTTTTCCCTTGAAGAGGAAAGGGTGATGCAGCAAAGTAGCGTAAGTATTTCCCTCAGTTTTTGAGAAGCAAGGTATCAATCCAGTAGGAGGCTACCAGCGAGTCCCTCGCACCTACACAAAACAAATAAATCCTCGCAACCAATGCGATAAGGGGTTGTCAATCCCTACACGGTACTTACGAGAGTGAGATCTGATAGATATGATAAGATAATATTTTTGGTATTTTTATGATAAAGATGCAAAGTAAAATAAAAGCAAAGTAAAAAAGCAAAGGAAATAACTAAGTGTTGGAAGATTAATATGACGAAAGATAGACCCGGGGGCCATAGGTTTCACTAGTGGCTTCTCTCAAGAGCATAAGTATTTTACGGTGGGTGAACAAATTACTGTTGAGCAATTGACAGAATTGAGCATAGTTATGAGAATATCTAGGTATGATCATGTATATAGGCATCACGTCCGAGACAAGTAGACCGACTCCTGCCTGCATCTACTACTATTCCTCCACACATCGACCGCTATCCAGCATGCATCTAGAGTATTAAGTTCATAAGAACAGAGTAACGCTTTAAGCAAGATGACATGATGCAGAGGGATAAATTCATGCAATATGATAAAAAAACCATCTTGTTATCCTCGATGGCAACAATACAATACGTGCCTTGCTGCCCCTACTGTCACTGGGAAAGGACACCGCAAGATTGAACCCAAAGCTAAGCACTTCTCCCATTGCAAGAAAGATCAATCTAGTAGGCAAAACCAAACTGATAATTCGAAGAGACTTGCAAAGATAACCAATCATACATAAAATAATTCAGAGAAGATTCAAATATTGTTCGTAGATAAACTTGATCATAAACCCACAATTCATCGGTCTCAACAAACACACCGCAAAATAAGATTACATCGAATAGATCTCCACGAGAGAGGGGGAGAACATTGTATTGAGATCCAAAAGAGAGAAGAAGCCATCTAGCTAATAACTATGGACCCGAAGGTCTGAGGTAAACTACTCACACATCATCGGAGAGGCTATGGTGTTGATGTAGAAGCCCTCCGTGATCGATGCCCCCTCCGGTGGAGCTCCGGAACAGGCCCCAAGAAGGGATCTCGTGGATACAGAAAGTTACGGCGGTGGAATTAGGGTTTTGGCTCCGTATCTGGTAGTTTGGGGGTACGTAGGTATATATAGGAGGAAGAAGTACGTCGGTGAAGCAACCGGGGGCCCACGAGGGTGGAGGGCGCGCCTGGGGGGGTAGGCGCGCCCCTACCTCGTGGCCTCCCTGTTGGTTGCTTGACGTAGGGTCCAAGTCTCCTGGATCTTGTTCGTTCCAAAAATCACGTTCCCGAAGGTTTCATTCCGTTTGGACTCCGTTTGATATTCTTTTTCTGCGAAACTCTAAAATAGACAAAAAACAACAATTCTGGGCTCGGCCTCCGGTTAATAGGTTAGTCCCAAAAATAATATGGAAGTGAATAATAAAGCCCAATAATGTCCAAAACAGAAGATAATATAGCATGGAACAATAAAAAATTATAGATACGTTGGAGACGTATCAAGCATCCCCAAGCTTAATTCCTACTCGTCCTCGAGTAGGTAAATGATAAAAATAGAATTTTTGATGTGGAATGCTACTAGGCATAATTTCAATGTAATTCTTCTTAATTGTGGCAAGAATATTTAGATCCATAAGATTCAAGACAAAAGTTTAATATTGACATAAAAATAATAATACTTCAAGCATACTAACAAAGTAATCATGTCTCCTCAAAATAACATGGCCAAAGAAAGCTATCCCTACAAAATCATATAGTCTGGCTATGCTCTATCTTCATCACACAAAATATTTAAATCATGCACAACCCCGATGACAAGCCAAGCAATTGTTTCATACTTCTGATGTTCTCAAACCTTTTCAATCTTCATGCAATACATGAGCGTGAGCCATGGACATAGCACTATAGGTGGAATAGAATGGTGGTTGTGGAGAAGACAAAAAGGAGAAGATAGTCTCACATCAACTAGGCGTATCAACGGGCTATGGAGATGCCCATCAATAGATATCAATGTGAGTGAGTAGGGATCGCCATGCAACGGATGGACTAGAGCTATAAGTGTATGAAAGCTCAAAAAGAAACT
Source organism: Triticum urartu (assembly GCF_003073215.2). Lineage (NCBI taxonomy): Eukaryota > Viridiplantae > Streptophyta > Magnoliopsida > Poales > Poaceae > Triticum > Triticum urartu. The sequence goes on from NC_053023.1 coordinate 414,268,236, forward strand.
AAGTGGGTGTGCATCCAACTCGCTTGCTCACGAAGACCTAGGGCATTTTGAGGAAGCCCATCATTGGAATATGCAAGCCAAGTTCAATGAAAAATTCCCACTAGTATATGAAAGTGATATCATAGGGGACTCTCTATCATGAAGATCATGGTGCTACTTTGAAGCACAAGTGTGGTAAAAGGATAGTAGCATTGTCCCTTCTCTCTTTTTCTCTTATTTTTTATTTTTTTTATTTGGGCCTTTTCTCTTTTTTTATGGCCTCTTTTTTTTGTCCGGAGTCTCATCCTGACTTGTGGGGTAATCATAGTCTCCATCATCCTTTCCTCACTGGGACAATGCTCTAATGATGATCATCACACTTTTATTTTCTTATAACTATAGAATTACAACTCGATACTTAGAACAAGATATGACTCTATATGAATGCCTCCGGCGGTGTACCGGGATATGCAATAACTCATGAGTGACATGTATGAAAGAATTATTAACGGTGGCTTTGCCACAAATACAATGTCAACTACATGATCATGCAAAGCAATATGACAATGATGAAGTGTGTCATAATAAACAGAACGGTGGTAAGTTGCATGGCAATATATCTCGGAATGGCTGTGGAAGTGCCATGATAGGAAGGTATGGTGGCTGTCTTGAGGAAGGTATATGGTGGGTGTATGATACCGGCGAAAGGTGTGCGGTATTAGAGAGGCTAGCAATGGTGGAAGGGTGAGAGTGCGTATAATCCATGGACTCAACATTAGTCATAAAGAACTCACATACTTATTGCAAAAATCTACAAGTTATCAAAGCAAAGTATTACGTGCATGCTCCTAGGGGGATAGATTGGTAGGAAAAGACCATCGCTCGTCCCCGACCGCCACTCATAAGGAAGACAGTCAATAAATAAATCATGCTCCGACTTCATCACATAACGGTTCACCATACGTGCATGCTACGGGAATCACAAACTTTAACACAAGTATCTCTCAAATTGACAAATACTCGACTAGCATGACTTTAATATCACTACCTCCATGTCTCAAAACAATCATCAAGCATCAAACTTCTCTTACTATTCAACACACTCATAAGAAAGTTTTTACTAATCTTGTATACCTAGCATATTAGGATTATTTAAGCAAATTACCATGCTATTTAAGACTCTCAAAATAATCTAAGTGAAGCATGAGAGATCAATAGTTTTTATAAAACAAATCCACCACCGTGCTCTAAAAGATATAAGTGAAGTACTAGAGCAAAACTATATAACTCAAAAGATATAAGTGAAGCACATAGAGTATTCTAATAATTTCCGAATCATGTGTGTCTCTATAAAAAAAGGTGTGTGCAGCAAGGATGATTGTTGAAAACTAACAAATAAAGACTCAAATAATACAAGACGCTCCAAGCAAAACACATATCATGTGGTGAATAAAAATATAGCTCCAAGTAAAGTTACCGATAGAAGTAGATGAAAGAGGGGATGCCTTCTGGGGCATCCCCAAGCTTTGGCTTTTAGGTGTCCTTAGATTATCTTGGGTGTGCCATGGGCATCCTCAATCTTAGGCTCTTGCCACTCCTTGTTCCATAATCCATCAAATCCTTACCCAAAACTTGAAAACTTCACAACAGAAAACTTAAAGTAGAAAATCTCGTGAGCTCCGTTAGCGAAAGAAAACAAAATACCACTTCAAGGTACTGTAATGAACTCATTATTTATTTATATTGGTGTTAAACCTACTGTATTCCAACTTCTATATGGTTTATAAACTATTTTACTAGCCATAGATTCATCAAAATAAGCAAACAACACACGAAAAACAGAATCTGTCAAAAACAGAACAGTTTGTAGTAATCTGTAGCTAACGCAAGATCTGGAACTCCAAAAATTATAAAATAAATTTCTGGACCTGAGGAATTCATCTATTCATCATCTGCAAAATAATTAACTAAATATCACTTTCCAAATACAAATGTCAGCAATTCTCGTGAGCACTAAAGTTTCTATTTTTTACAGGAAGATTAACAAGACTTTCCCCAAGTCTTCCCAACGGTTCTACTTGGCACAAACACTAATTAAACACAAAAAACAACCAAAACAGAGTCTAGATAAATTATTTATTACTAAACAGGAGAAAAAAGCAAGGAATAAAAATAAAATTGGGTTGCCTCCCAACAAGCGCTATCGTTTCATGCCCCTAGCTAGGCATAAAAAGCAAGGATAGATCTAAGTATTGCCATCTTTGGTAGGCAATCCATAAGTAGCTCTCATGATAGATTCATAAGGTAATTTAATTTTCTTTCTAGGAAAGTGTTCCATGCCTTTCCTTAATGGAAATTGGAATCTAATATTCCCTTCCTTCATATCAATAGTTGCACCAATCGTTCTAAGGAAAGGTCTATCAAGAATAATAGGACATGAAGGATTGCAATCTAGGTCAAGAACAATAAAATCTACGGGCACATAGTTCCTATTTGCAACAATAAGAACATCATTAATTCTTCCCATAGGTTTCTTAATAGTAGAATCCGCAAGGTGCAAGTTTAAAGAGCAGTCATGAAAATCACGGAAACCTAACAAATCACACAAAGTCTTTGGAATCGTGGAAACACTAGCACCCAAACCACACAAAGCATAGAATTCATGACCTTTAATTTTAATTTTAATAGTTGGTTCCCACTCATCATAAAGTTTTCTAGGGATAGAAACTTCCAACTCAAGTTTTTCTTCATAAGATTGCATCAAAGCATCAATGATATGTTTGGTAAAAGTTTTATTTTGACTATAAGCATGAGGAGAATTTAGCGCGGATTGCAACAAGGAAATACAATCTATCAAAGAGCAGCTATCATAATTAAATTCCTTGAAATCCAAAATAGTGGGTTCATTAACATCTAGAGTTTTTATCTCTTCAATCCCACTTTTATCAAATTTAGCATCAAGATCTAAAAACTCCGAATTTTTGGAACGCCTTCTAGGTAAAAGTGGATCATATTCAGTCCCATCATTATCAAGATTCATATTGCAAAACAAAGATTTAATATGGGACACATCAATAACTATTAGATCTTCATCTCTATTATCATGGAAACTCGAAGAACACGCTCCTATAAAGGAATCTTTCTTAGCAGCATCCTAGCGGTTCTTTCTTTGCACTCATCAATGGAAATTCTCATGGATTTGAGAGACTCATTGATATCATGATTAGGAGGAATAGATCTAAGTTTTAAAGAATCAACATCAAGAGAAATTCTATCAACGTTCCTAGCCAAATCATCAACTTTAAGCAATTTCTCTTCAAGCAAAGCATTGAAATTCTTTTGTGAATTCATAAATTCCTTAACACTAGTCTCAAATTCAGAGGGCATCTTATTAAAATTTCCATAAGAATTGTCGTAGGAATTATCATAATTATTAGAGGAATTACTAGGATAAGGCCTAGGATTAAAGTTTCCTCTATACGCGTTGTTACCAAAATTATTCCTACCAACAAAATTCACATCCATAGATTCATTATTATTCTCAATCAAAGTAGACAAAGGCATATCATTAGGATCAGAAGAAAGACTCTTAGTAGCAAATAATTTCATAAGTTCATCCAACTTTCCACTCAAAACATTAATTTCTTCTATCGCATGCACTTTTTTATTAGTAGGTCTTTCAGTGTGCCATTGAGAATGATTAACCATAATATTATCTAGGCGTTTAGTAGCTTCTCCTAAAGTGATTTCCATAAAAGTTCCTCCCGCGGCCGAATCTAAAAGATTTCTAGAAGCAAAATTCAATCCGGCATAAAAAATTTGTATAATCATCCACAAATTCAAACCATGTGTTGGGCAATTACGTATCATTAATTTCATCCTCTCCCAAGCTTGTGCAACATGTTCATGATCAAGTTGCTTAAAATTCATAATATCGTTTCTAAGAGAGATGATCTTAGCGGGAGGAAAATACTTAGAGATAAAATCATATTTGCACTTATTCCAAGAATCAATACTATTTTTATGAAAAGACGAAGACCAAGCTTTAGCACGATCTCTAGGCGAAAAAGGAAATAGCTTCAATTTAACAATATCATTGTCCACATCTTTCTTCTTTTGCATATCACACAAATCAATGAAGCTATTTAGATGGCTAGCGGCATCTTCACTAGGAAGGCCGGAAAACGGATCTTTCATGACAAGATTCAGCAAGGTAGCATTAATTTCACAAGATTCAGCATCGGTAAGATGAGCAATCGGAGTGCTAATAAAATCATTGTTATTGGTATTGGTAAAGTCACACAATTTAGTGTTATCTTGAGCCATCGTGACAAGCAAGCAATCCAACACATAAGCAAACGAGGAACGGGCACAAAAGAGGCAAATAGAGAAAGAGAGGGAGGATAGAGAGAGAGAGAGGGCGAATAAAATGGCAAGGGTGGAGTGGGGGAGAGGAAAACGAGAGGCAAATGGAAAATAATGTAATGCGGGAGATAAGGGTTTGTGATGGGTACTTGGCATGTTGACTTTTGCGTAGACCTCCCCGGCAACGGCGCCAGAAATCCTTCTTGCTACCTCTTGAGCACTGCGTTGGTTTTCCCTTGAAGAGGAAAGGGTGATGCAACAAAGTAGCGTAAGTATTTCCCTCAGTTTTTGAGAACCAAGGTATCAATCTAGTAGGAGGCTACGCGCGAGTCCCTCGCACCTACACAAAACAAATAAATCCTCGCAACCAACGGATAAGGGGTTGTCAATCCCTACAAAGTCACTTATGAGAGGGAGATCTGATAGATATGATAAGATAATATTTTTGGTATTTTTATGATAAAGATGCAAAGTAAAATAAAAGCTAAGTAAAAAGCAAAGGAAATAACTAAATGTTGGAAGATTAATATGATGAAAGATAGACCCAGGGGCCATAGGTTTCACTAGTGGCTTCTCTCAAGAGCATAAATATTTTACGGTGGGTGAACAAATTACTGTTGAGCAATTGACAGAATTGAGCATAGTTATGAGAATATCTAGGTATAATCATGTATATAGGCATCACGTTCGAGACAAGTAGACCGACTCCTGCCTGCATCTACGACTATTCCTCCACACATCGACAGCTATCCAGCATGCATCTAGAGTATTAAGTTCATAAGAACAGAGTAACGCTTTAAGCAAGATGACATGATGTAGAGGGATAAATTCATGCAATATGATAAAAAAAACTATCTTGTTATCCTCGATGGCAACAATATAATACGTGCCTTGCTGCCCCTACTGTCACTGAGAAAGGACACCGCAAGATTGAACCCAAAGCTAAGCACTTCTCCCATTGCAAGAAAGATCAATCTAGTAGGCCAAACCAAACTGATAATTCGAAGAGACTTGCAAAGATAACCAATCATACATAAAAGAATTCAGAGAAGATTCAAAAATTGTTCATAGATAAACATGATCATAAACCCACAATTCATCGGTCTCAACAAACACACCGCAAAAGAAGATTACATTGAATAGATCTCCACGAGAGAGGGCGAGAACATTGTATTGAGATCCAAAAAGAGAGAAGAAGCCATCTAGCTAATAACTATGGACCCGAAGGTCTGAGGTAAACTACTCACACATCATCAGAGAGGCTGTGGTGTTGATGTAGAAGCCCTCCGTGATCGATGCCCCCTCCGGCGGAGCTCCGGAACAGGCCCCAAGATGGGATCTCGTGGATACAGAAAGTTACGGCGGTGTAATTACGGTTTTGGCTCTGTATCTTGTAGTTTGGGGGTACGTAGGTATATATAGGAGGAAGGAGTACGTCGGTGGAGCAACAGGGGGCCCATGAGGGTGGAGGGCGCGCTTGGGGGGTAGGCGCCCCGTACCTCGTGGCCTCCCTGTTGGTTGCTTGACGTAGGGGCCAAGTCTCCTGGATCTTGTTCGTTCCAAAAATCACGTTACCGAAGGTTTCATTCCGTTTGGACTCCGTTTGATATTCTTTTTCTAAGAAACTCTGTAATAGGCAAAAAACAGCAATTCTGGGCTGGGCCTCCGGTTAATAGGTTAGTCCCAAAAATAATATGAAAGTGAATAATAAAGCCCAATAATGTCCAAAACAGAAGATAATATAGCATGGAACAATCAAAAATTATAGATACATTGGAGACGTATCACTCAGGCATAGGGAATGACTTTCATTCTCTTTATATTTTCTGCCGTGGTTGGGTTTTGAGTCTTACTCAACTTTACACCTTGCAATATAGGAAAGAACTCCTTCTTTGATAGTTCCATTTTGAACTACTTCAAAATCTTGTCAAGGTATGTACTCATTGAAAAAAATCTTATCCAGTGTCTTGATCTATCTCTATAGATCTTGATGCCCAATATGTATGCAGCTTCACCGAGGTCTTTCTTTGGAAAACTCCTTTGAAACACTCCTTTATGCTTTCCAGAAAATTCTACATCATTTTTGATCAACAATATGTCATTCACACATACTTATCAGAAAGGCGGTAGTGCTCCCACTTACTTTCTTGTAAATACATGCTTCACCATAAGTCTGTATAAAACCATATGCTTTGATCACCTCATCAAAGCATATATTCCAACTCCGAGATGCTTGCACCAGTCCATAGAAGGATTGCTGGAGCTTTCACACTTTGTTAGCACCTTTAGGATTGACAAAACCTTTTGGTTGCATCATATACAACTCTTCTTTGAGATATCCATTAAGGAATGCAGTTTTGACATACATTTTCTTGATTTCATAATGTGGCAATTGCTAACATGATTCAGACGGACTTAAGGATCGCTATGGGTGAGAAAGTCTCATCGTAGTGAACTCCTTGAACTTGTCAAAAACCTTTCGCGACAAGTCGAGCTTTGTAGATAGTAACATTACCATCAGCGTCAGTCTTCTTCTTGAAGATCCATTTATTCTCTATGGCTTGCCGATCATCGGGCAAGTCAACCAAAGTCCATACTTTGTTCTCATACATGGATCCCATCTCATATTTCATGGCCTCAAGCCATTTTGCGGAATATGGGCTCATCATCGCTTCCTCATAGTTCGTAGGTTCATCATGGTCTAGTAACATGACTTCCAGAACAGGATTACCGTACCACTCTGGTGCAGAATGTATTCTGGTAGACCTACGAGGTTTGGTAGTAACTTGATCTGAAGTTTCATGATCATTATCATTATCTTCCTCGCTAGTTGGTGTAGGCATCACTGGAACTAGTTTCTGTGATGAGATACTTTCCAATTCGAGAGAAGGTATAATTACCTCATCAAGTTCTACTTTCCTCCCACTCACTTTTTTTGAGAGAAACTACTTCTCTAGAAAGGATCCATTCTTAGCAACAAAGATCTTGCCTTCGGATCTATGATAGAAGGTGTACCCAAAATTTTGTTTTGGGTATTCTAAGAAGACGCACTTCTCCGATTTGGGTTCGAGCTTATTAGGCTGAATATTTTTCACATAAGCATTGCAACCCCAAACTTTAAGAAACGATAGCTTAAGTTTCTTGCCAAACCATAGTTCATACGTTGTCATCTCAACGGATTTAGATGGTGCCCTATTTAACGTGAATGCAGTTGTCTCTAATGCATAGCCCCGAAATGATAGTGGTAAATCGGTAAGAGATATCATAGATCGCACCATATCTAATAAAGTACGATTACGACGTTCGGACACACCATTACGCTCTGGTGTTCTAGGTGGCGTGAGTTGTGAAACTATTCCACATTGTTTTAAATGAAGGCCAAACTCATAACTCAAATATTCGCCTCCGTGATCAGATCATAGAAACTTTATTTTCTTGTTACGATGATTCACCACTTCACTCTGAAATTCTTTGAACTTTTCAAATGTTTCAGACTTGTGTTTCATTAAGTAGATATACCCATATCTGCTCAAATCATCTGTGAAGGTCAGAAAATAATGGTACCCACTGCGAGTCCCGGCACTCATTATACCGCATACATCGGTATGTATTATTTCCAATAACTCAGTGGCTCGCTCCATTGTTCCAGAGAATGGAGTTTTAGTCATCTTGCCCATGGGCATGGTTCGCAAGCATCAAATTATTCATAATCAAGTGATTCCAAAAGTCCATCCACATGGAGTTTCTTCATGCGCTTTACACCAATATGACCTAAACGGCAGTGCCACAAATATGTTGCACTACATTATCAACTTTATATCTTTTGGCATCAATATTATGAATATGTGTATCACAACGATCGAGATTCAATAAACCATTGATGTCGCTTGAAGCTACGTCGGTATTTCCCCAAAGAGGAAGGGATGATGCAGCACAACGGCAGTAGGTATTTCCCTCAGATATGAAAGCAAGGTTATCGAACCAGTAGGAGAACCAAGCAACACAATGTAATCAGCACCTGCACACAAATAAAAACTACTCGCAACCTAACATGTAAAAGGGGTTGTCAATCCCTTTCGGGTAGCAGGACCCCAAGATGGGCAAACGGACATGAGAGAGTTATAAATATTGATAGATCGAATGCCAAATTAAATAAATTGCAGCAAGGTATTTTTGGGTCTTTGGTTTAATAAATCTTAAAAAAGTCAAATAAAATAGATCTCAAAGGCAAATAATATGAGAAAGAGACCCGGGGCCATAGATTTCACTAGTGGCTTCTCTCGAGAAAAATAACAAATGGTGGCTGAACAAATTACTGTTGGGCAATTGATAGAACTTCAAATAATCATGACGATATCCAAGCAATGATCACTACATAGGAATCGCGTCCAAGATTAGTAGACTGACTCCTGCCTGCATCTACTACTATTACTCCACACATCGTCTGCTATCCAGCATGCATCTAGTGTATTAAGTTCATGGAGAAATGGAGTAATGCAATAAGAACGATGACATGATGGAGACAAGATCTATCTATGTAGAGATAGACCCCATCATTTTCTCCTTAGTAGCAATGATACATACATGTCGGTTCCCCTTCTGTCACTGGGATCAAGCACCGTAAGATAGAACCCACTACAAAGCACCTATTCCCATTGCAAGATAAATAGATCAAGTTGGCCAAACAAAACACAAATATCAGAGAGGAAATACTAGGCTATAAGCAATCATGCATAAAAGAGATCAAAGAAACTCAAATACTTTCATCGATATAAAAAGATAGATCTGATCATAAACTCAAAGTTCATCGATCCCAACAAACACACCACAAAAAGAGTTACATCATATGGATCTCCAAGAGACTATTGTATTGAGAATCAAGAGAGAGAGAGAGAGAGAGAGATAGAGAGAGAGAGAATAAGCCATCTAGCTACTAACTACGGACCCGAAGGTCTACAAAGAACTACTCACGCATCATCGGAGAGGCACCAATGGAGGTGGTGAACCCCATCCGAGATGGTGTCTAGATTGGATCTGGTGGTTCTGGACTTTGCGACGGCTGGATGAATATTTCGTCGACTCCCCTAGGGTTTTGGGAATGTTGGGGTATTTATAGAGCAAAGAGGCGGTCCGGGGGGCACCCGAGGTGCGCACAACCCAGCAGGGCGTGCCTGGGCCTCCTGCAGCGCCCTGCTACCTCTTGAGCTTGCGTTGGATTTCCCCGAAGAGGAAGGGATGATGCAGCAGAGTAGCGTAAGTATTTCCCTCAGTTTTTGATAACCAAGGTATCAATCTAGTAGGAGGCCACGCTCAAGTCCCTCGTACCTGCACAAAACGATAGCTACTCGCAACCAACGTGATTAGGGGTTGTCAATCCCTTCACGGTCACTTACGAGAGTGAGATCTGATAGATATAATATTTTTGGTATTTTTGGTATAAGGATGCAAAGTGAAAAGTAAAAGGCAAAGTAAAAAGCAAAACAAGATTAAAGTGATGGAGATTGATATGATGAGAATAGACCCGGGGGCCATAGGTTTCACTAGTGGCTTCTCTCAAGAGCATAAGTATTCTACGATGGGTGAACAAATTACTGTTGAGCAATTGACAGAATTGAGCATAGTTATGAGAATATCTAGGCATGATCATGTATATAGGCATAACGTCCGTGACAAGTAGACCGAAACAATTCTGCATCTACTACTATTACTCCACTCATCGACCGCTATCCAGCATGCATCTAGAGTATTAAGTTAAAAACAGAGTAACGCCTTAAGCAAGATGACATGATGTAGAGAGATAAATTCATGCAATATGAAATAAACCCCATCTTGTTATCCTCGATGGCAACGATGCAATGCATGCCTTGCTGCCCCTTCTGTCACTGGGAAAGGACACCGCAAGATCGAACCCAAAGCTAAGCACTTCTCCCATGGCAAGAACTACCAATCTAGTTGGCCAAACCAAACGGATAATTCGAAGAGACTTGCAAAGATAACCAATCATACATAAAAGAATTCAGAGAAGATTCAAATATTATTCATAGATAGACTTGATCATAAACCCCCAATTCATTGGTCTCAACAAACACACCGCAAAAAGAAGATTACATCGAATAGATCTCCACCAGAGAGGGAAGAACTTTGTATTGAGATCCAAAAAGAGAGAAGAAGCCATCTAGCTACTAACTATGGACCCGAAGGTCTGAGGTAAACTACTCACACTTCATCGGAGAGGCTATGATGATGTAGAAGCCCTCCGTGATGACGGCCCTCTCCGGCGGAGCTCTGGAACAGGCCCCAAGATGGGATCTCGTGGATACAGAAAGTTGCGGCGGTGGAATTAGGTTTTTGGCTCCTGTTCCGATCATTTGGGGTACGTAGGTATATATAGGAGGAAGGAGTACGTCGGTGGAGCTCCGAGGGGCCCACGAGGCAGGGGGGCGCGCCCTAGGGGGGGCGCCCCCACCCTCGTGACCGCCTCTCTGATGCCTTGGCGTAGGGTGCACGTCTCCTGGATCACGTTCGGTGAGAAAATCACGTTCCCGAAGGTTTCATTCTGTTTGGACTCCGTTTGATATTCCGTTTCTTCGAAACACTGAAATAGGCAAAAAAACAGCAATTTGGGCTGGGCCTCCGGTTAATAGGTTAGTCCCAAAAATAATATAAAAGTGGAAAATAAAGCCCAATATAGTCCAAAATAGTAGATAATATAGCATGGAGCAATCAAAAATTATAGATACGTTGGAGACGTATCAGGCATCCCTAATCTTAATTCCTGCTCGTCTTCGAGTAGGTGAATGATAAAAAGAGAATTTTTGATGCGGAGTGCTACTTGGCATAATTTTAATGCAAATCTTCTTAATTGTGGTATGAATATTCAGATTAGGAAGATTCAAGACAAAAGTTCATATTGACATAGAGAATAATAATACTTCAAGCAAACCAGCAAGGCAATTATGTTTTCTCAAAGTAACATGGCCAAAGGAGGTTTATCCCTACAAAATCATATAGTTTAGTCATGCTCCATTTTCGTCACACAAGAATGCTCTCATCATGCACAACCCCCGATGACAAGCCAAGCAATTGTTTCATACCTTAATAATTTCAAACTCATAAACTTTCACGCAATGCATGAGCGTGATCCATGGATATAGAACTATGGGTGGAATAGAATGATGGGGGTTATGTGGAGAAGACAAAAAGGAGAAAGTCTCACATCAACGTGGCTAATCAATGGGCTATGGAGATGCCCATCGATTGATGTTATTGCAATGAGTAGGGATTGCCATGCAACGAATGAACTAGAGCTATAAATGTATGAAAGCTCAATAAAAGAAACTAAGTGGGTGTGCATCCAACTTGCTTGCTCACGAAGACCTAGGGCACTTGAGGAGGCCCATTGTTGGAATATACAAGCCAAGTTCTATAATGAAAAATTCCCACTAGTATATGGAAGTGATAACTCAAGAGACTCTCTATATGAATAACATGGTGCTACTTTGAAGCACAAGTGTGGAAAAAAGGAATAGTAGCATTACCCCTTTTTATTTTTATTTTTTTGGGCCTTCTTTTTTTCTTTGGTATTTCTCCTTTTTTGGGACAATGCTCTATTGAATGATGATCATCACACTTCTATTTATTTACAACTCAATGATTACAACTCGATACTAGAACAAAGTATGACTCTATATGGATGCCTCCGGCGGTGTACCGAGATATGCAATGAATCAAAAGTGACAAGTATGAAAAAATTATGAACGGTGGCTTTGCCACAAATACTATGTCAAATACATGATCATGCTAAGCAATATGACAATGATGAATGTGTCATGATAAACTGGATGGTGGAAAGTTGCATGGCAATATATCTCGGAATGGCTATGGAAATGCCATAATAGGTAGGTATGATGGCTGTTTTGAGGAAGATATAAGGAGGTTTATGTGTGAAAGAGCGTATCATATCATGGGGTTTGGATGCACCGGCGAAGTTTGCACCAACTCTCAATGTGAGAAAGGGCAATGCATGGTACCGTAGAGGCTAGCAATGATGGAAGGGTGAGAGTGCGTATAATCCATGGACTCAACATTAGTCATAAAGAACTCATATACTTATTGCAAAAATCCACAAGCCATCAAAAACCAAAGTATTAAGCGCATGCTCCTAGGGGGATAGATTGGTAGGAAAAGACCATCGCTCGTCCCCGACCGCCACTCATAAGGAGGACAATCAAATAACACCTCATGTTTCAAATTTGTTACATAACGTTTACCATACGTGCATGCTATGGGACTTGCAAACTTCAACACAAGCACTTCTCAAATTCACAACTACTCAACTAGCATGACTTTGATATTATTACCTCCATATCTCAAAACGATTATCAAGCATCCCACTTTTCTTAGTATTCAACACACTCAAAAGAAAGTTTCACAAATCTTGAATACCAAGCATGTTATTATTAAGCAAATTACCATGCTATTAGGACTCTCAAAATAATTTAAGTGAAGCATGAGAGATCAATAGTTTCTTTAAAACAAATCCACCACCGTGCTCTAAAAGATCTAAGTGAAGCACATATAGCAAAATTATAACGCTCTAAGATATAAGTGAAGCACATAGAGCAAAACTACTTAGCTCAAAAAGATATAAGTGAAGCACATAGAGTATTCTATCAAATTCTAATTCATGTATGGCTCTCTCAAAAGGTGTGTACAGAAAGGATGATTGTGGCACACTAACAACCAAAGACACAAATAATACAAGACGCTCCAAGCAAAACACATATCATGTTGGTGAATAAAAATATAGCTCCAAGTAAATTATCGATGGAAGTGGACGAAAGAGGGGATGCCTTCCGGGGCATCCCCAAGCTTTGACTTTTTGGTGTCCTTGGATTATATTAGGGGTGCCATGGGCATCCCCAAGTTTAGGCTCTTTCCGCTCCTTGTTCCATAATCCATCACAAGAATTCACCCAAAACTTGAAAACTTCACAACACAAAACTTAAAGTAGAAAACTCGTGAGCTCCGTTAGCGAAAGAAAACAAAAGACCACTTCAAGGTACTGTAATGAAGTCATTCTTTATTTATATTGGTGTTAAACCTACTGTATTCCAACTTCTCTATGGATTATAAACTATTTTACTAACCATAGATTCATCAAAATAAGCAAACAACACACAAAAAACAGAATCTGTCAAAAACAGAACAGTCTGTAGTAATCTGTAGCTAGCGCAAGATCTGGAACCCCCAAAATTCATAAATTTCTGGACGTGAGGAATTTATCTATTAATCATCTGCAAAAATAATTAACTAAATAGCACTCTTTAAATAAAGATGACAGCAGTTCTCGTGAGCGCTAAAGTTTCTGTTTTTTACAGCAAGTTCAACAAGACTTTCCCCAAGTCTTCCCAACGGTTCTACTTGGCACAAACACTAATTAAACACAAAAAACACAACCAAAACAGAGGCTAGATAATTTATTTATTACTAAACAGGAGCAAAAAGCAAGGAATAAAAATAAAATTGGGTTACCTCCCAACAAGCGCTATCGTTTAACGCCCCTAGCTAGACATAAAAGCGAGGATAGATCTAGGTATTGCCATCTTTGGTAGGCAATCCATAAGTGGCTCTCATGATAGTTTCATATGGCAATTTTATTTTATTTCTTGGAAAGTGTTCCATGCCCTTTTTTAATGGAAATTGAAATCTAATATTCCCTTCCTTCATACCAATAATCGAACCAACCGTTCTAAGGAAAGGTCTACCAAAAATAATAGGGCAAGAAGGATTGCAATCTATATCAAGAACAATGAAATCTATGGGCACATAATTCCTATTTGCAACAATAAGAACATCATTAATCCTTCCCATAGGTTTCTTAATAGTAGAATCCGCAAGATGCAAGTTTAGAGAGCAATCATCAAAATTACGGAAATCTAGCAAATCACACAAAGTCTTGGGAATAGTAGAAACACTAGCATCCAAATCACACAAAGCATAAAACTCATGATCTTTAATTTTAATTTTAATAGTTGGTTCCCACTCATCATAGAGTTTTCTAGGGATAGAAACTTCCAACTCAAGTTTTTCTACATAAGATTGCATCAAGGCATCAACAATATGTTCGGTGAAGGCTTTATGTTGATTATAAGCATGTGGAGAATTTAGCACGGATTGCAACAAGGAAATACAATCAATTAAAGAGAAACTTTCATAATTAAATTCCTTGAAATACAATATAGTGGGTTTAGCAACATCTAGATTTTTATTTCTTTCAATCCCACTTTCATCAATTTCATCATAAAGATCTAAATACTCCGAATTTTTAGAACACCTTCTAGGTAAAGCAAGATCATATTCTGTTTCATCAAGATTCATATTGCAAAACAAAGATTTAATAGGGGACACATCAATAAATTTTAGATCTTCATCTTGATTTTCATAGGAATTGGAAGAACACGCTTTAATAAAGGCATCTTTGGAAGCACGCATCCTAGCGGTTCTTTCCTTGCACTCATCAATGGAAATTCTCATGGCTTTGAGAGACTCATTGATATCATGCTTAGGAGGAATAGATCTAAGCTTTAAAGAATCAACCTCAAGAGAAATTATATCAACGTTCCTAGACAAATCATCAACTTTAAGCAATTTCTCTTCAAGCAAAGCATTAAAATTCTTTTGTGAATTCATAAACTCTTTAACACTATTCTCAAATTCAGAGGGCATCTTATTATAATTTCCATAAGGGTTGTTGTAGGAATTCCCATAATTATTAGAAGGATTACTAGGATATGGCCTAGGATTAAAATTCCCTCTATAAGTGTTGTTACCAAAATTATTCCTACCAACAAAATTCACATCCATAGATTCATTTTTATTCTCAATCAAAGTAGACAAAGGCATATCATTAGGATCAGAAGAAACACTCTTAAAAGCAAATAATTTCATAAGTTCATCCATCTTTCCACTCAAAACATTGATTTCTTCTATCACATGCACTTTTTTATTAGAAGATCTTTCAGTATGCCATTGAGAATAATTAACCATAATATTATCTAGGAGTCTAGTAGCATCTCCTAAAGTGATTTCCATAAAATTGCCTCCCGCGGCCGAATCTAAAAGATTTCTAGAAGCAAAATTCAATCCGGCATAATTTTTTTGTATAATCATCCACAAATTCAAACCATGAGTAGGGCAATTACGTATCATTAATTTCATTCTCTCCCAAGCTTGTGCAACATGTTCATGATAAAGTTGCTTAAAATTCATAATATCGTTTCTAAGAGAAATGATCTTAGCGGGAGGGAAATACTTAGAGATAAAAGCATCTTTGCACTTGTTCCAAGAATCAATACTATTTTTAGGCAAAGACGAAAACCAAGCTTTAGCATGATCTCTAAGCGAAAAAGGAAATAGCTTCAATTTAACAACATCATTATCGACATCTTTTTTCTTTTGCATATCACATAAATCAACGAAGCTATTCAGATGAGTAGCGGCGTCTTCACTAGGAAGGCCGGCGAATTGATCTTTCATAACAAGATTCAACAAAGCAGTATTGATTTCACAAGATTCAGTATTGGCAAGAGGAGAAATCGGAGTGCTAAGAAAATCATTATTATTGGTATTGGTGAAGTCACACAATTTGTTAGTATCTTGAGCCATCGCGACAAACAAGCAACCCAACACACGAGCAAACAAAAAGGCAAGCGGAAAAGAGAGGGAGGATAGAGAGAGAGGGCGAATAAAACGGCAAGGGTGAAGTGGGGGAGAGGAAAACGAGAGGCAAATGGCAAATAATGTAATGCGAGAGATAGGGATTGTGATGGGTACTTGGTGTGTTGACTTTTTGCGTAGACTCCCCGGCAACGGTGCCTGAAATTCTTCTTGCTACCTCTTGAGCTTGTGTTGGATTTCCCCGAAGAGGAAGGGATGATGCAGCAGAGTAGCGTAAGTATTTCCCTCATTTTTTGAGAACCAAGGTATCGATCCATTAGGAGGCCACGCTCAAGTCCCTCGTACCTACACAAAACGATAGCTACTCGCAACCAACGTGATTAGGGGTTGTCAATCCCTGCACGGTCACTTACGAGAGTGAGATCTGATAGATATAATATTTTTGGTATTTTTGGTATAAAGATGCAAAGTGAAAAGTAAAAGGCAAAGTAAAAAAGCAAAACAAGATTAAAGTGATGGAGATTGATATGATGAGAATAGACCCGGGGACCATAGGTTTCACTAGTGGCTTCTCTCAAGAGCATAAGTATTCTACGGTGGGTGAACAAATTACTGTTGAGCAATTGACAGAATTGAGCATAGTTATGAGAATATCTAGGCATGATCATGTATATAGGCATCACGTCCGTGACAAGTAGACCGAAATGATTCTGCATCTACTACTATTACTCCACTCATCGACCGCTATCCAGCATGCATCTAGAGTATTAAGTTAAAAACAGAGTAACACCTTAAGCAAGATGACATGATGTAGAGAGATAAATTCATGCAATATGAAATAAACCCCATCTTGTTATCCTCGATGGCAACGATGCAATGCATGCCTTGCTGCCCCTTCTGTCACTGGGAAAGGACACCGCAAGATCGAACCCAAAGCTAAGCACTTCTCCCATGGCAAGAACTACCAATCTAGTTGGCCAAACCAAACGGATAATTCGAAGAGACTTGCAAAGATAACCAATCATACATAAAATAATTCAGAGAAGATTCAAATATTATTCATAGATAGACTTGATCATAAACCCACAATTAATCGGTCTCAACAAACACACCGCAAAAAGAAGATTACATCAAATAGATCTCCACAAGAGAGGGGGAGAACTTTGTATTGAGATCCAAAAAGAGAGAAGAAGCCATCTAGCTACTAACTATGGCCCCGAAGGTCTGAGGTAAACTACTCACACTTCATCGGAGAGGCTATGATGATGTAGAAGCCCTCCGTGATGATGGCCCTCTCCGGCGGAGCTCCAGAACAGGCCCCAAGATGTGATCTCGTGGATACAGAAAGTTGCGACGGTGGAATTAGGTTTTTGGCTCCTGTTCTGATCGTTTGGGGGTACGCAGGTATATATAGGAGGAAGGAGTACGTCGGTGGAGCTCCGAGGGGACCACGAGGCAGGGGGCGCGCCCTAGGGGGCGCCCCCACCCTCGTGACCACCTCTCTGATGCCTTGGCGTAGGGTCCAAGTCTCCTGGATCACGTTCGGTGAGAAAATCACGTTCCTGAAGGTTTCATTCCGTTTGGACTCCGTTTGATATTCCGTTTCTTTGAAACACTGACATAGGCAAAAAACAGCAATTCTGGGCTGGGCCTCTGGTTAATAGGTTAGTCCCAAAAATAATATAAAAGTGGAAAATAAAGCCCAATATAGTCCAAAACAGTAGATAATATAGCATGGAGCAATCAAAAATTATAGATACGTTGGAGACGTATCACGCCCTGGTGGGTTGTGCTCACATCGGAGCACCCCCCCCCCAGGCGCAGCCAGGTCCCATTATGTTCGTTCTGGTCCAAAAAAATGTCTGTCAAGTTTCGTTTCGTTTGGACTCCATTTGATATTGATTTCCTGCAATGTAAAAAACATGGAAAAAAATAGCAACTGGCACTTGGCACTATGTCAACAGGTGAGTACCAAAAAAATGATATAAAATGATTATAAAACATCCAAGATTGATAATATAACAACATGGAACAATCAAAAATTATAGATACATTGGAGACGTATCAGCATCCCCAAGCTTAACTCCTACTCGTCCTCGAGTAGGGAAGTGATAAAAACAGAATTTTTGATGTGGAATACTGCCTAACATGTCATATCATATTCTTTCTTTATAGCATGGACATTTGGACTTTTATATTGTTTAAATCAATAGTCTAGTTTTGACATGATAATTTAAATACTCAAGCATATCAACAAGCAACCATGTCTTTCAAAATATCAACCCTAAAATAAGTTATCCCTAGCCCATCATGCTCAATCATTGATCCATTCATGAAACACACTCGCATATTAGCTACACCCAATACTCAAGTACAATCATATTGCCTCCTAGTTGGTGATTTTATGATAGAAGATCAAGACTCAAATTCAAAAATAAAAATTGCATAAAGTAAAAGAAAGGCCCTTCGTAGAGGGAAGTAGGGATTTGTAGAGGTGCCAGAGCTCAAAGCGAAAAACTTAGAGATAAAAACATTTTGGGAGTTGTATCCATCCCACCAACAAAAACGACTTAGAGTTCCCAACACTTTCCATGCTAGATATATCATAGGTGGTTTCCAAACAGAAAATGAAGTTTATTCCTTTTTCCACCATACTTTCACTTTCCATGGCTAACCGTATCCACGGGTGCCTTCCATACCAACACTTTCCAAGGAATTTATTACTTGACAACATAAAGTAAATTCATTTTTTCATTTCGGGACTGGGCATCCCTAATACCTTTGCCTTACTCACGTGCAATGACAAGTGAATAAACACTCATCGTGAGAATAACACATCTAGCATGGAAAATATTAGCCACCCCTCACCGCTCCGCGAGCAAAACGAACACACAAAAGAGAAGTTTATTTTGAAAATTAGAGATGGCACATGCAAATTTGCTTAGAACGGCAAAATAATATTGCATATAGGTAGATATAGTGGACTCATGTGGCAAAACTGGTTTAAAGGATTTTGGATGCACAAGTAGAGATCATACTTAGTGCAAAATGAAGGCTAGCAAAAGATTGAGACGCAACCAACCAAGAAACGGATAATCTAATAAGCGAGCATTAAGCATAACTAACACCGAATAATGCACCACAAGTAGGATATAATTTCATTGCATGACTATTGACTTTCGTGCTTGCATAGGGAATCACAACCCTTAACACCAATATTCCTACTAAAGCATAATTACTCATCAACATAACTCACATATCACATCATCATACCTCAAAACTATTACTAAGAATCAAGTTTATTTTCTCCAATGATCTTCATGAAAGTTTTTATTATATTCTTCTTGGATATCTATCACTTTGGAACTAATTTTTAGGTGTTGCTTTTCATGAGCTCAAACAAATATAAGTGAAGATTGTGAGCATAATATTTCTTTCTTTCTCTCAAATTAATTTAAGTGAAGCAAGAGAGAATTTCTTGAAAATTTTACTAACTCCCAAATAAATCTAAGTGAAGCAAGAGAGAATTTCTTCAAAAATACTAAAGCACACCGTGCTCAAAAAGATATAAGTGAAGCACTAGAGCAAGTCCATAGCTCATCAAAAAAATTTAAGTGAAGCAAAGAGAGCAATTCTAACAAGTCATGACATAATTTTGGCTCTCTCAAATAGGTGTGTCCAGCAAGGGGCCAAGACTTAAAACACAAAATAAAACAAGCCAAGACTCATATCATACAAGACGCTCCAAGCAAAGCACATAGTATGTGACGAATAAAAATATAGCTTCGAGTAAAATACTGATGGTCGTTAGAAGAAAGAGGGGATGCCACTCGGGGGGCATCCCCAAGCTTAGTTGGTTGCTCATTTTTGGATAATTGCTTGGGATGCTGGGTCATCCCCAAGCTTAGACTCTTCTACTCCTTATTCCTTCATCCATCATGAGATAACCCAAAACTTGAAAACTTCAATCACACAAAACTCAACAAAACCTTCGTGAGATTCGTTAGTATAAGAAAATAAATCAAACCAATTCATATTTTGTTCTTGCATTATATATACTGTATTCCAATTTTTATATGGCAAAAACTCATCAAAGAAAACCATAGAGCCATCAAAACAAGCACACAATGCAAAGAAAACAAAATCTGTCAAAACAGAACAGTCTGTAGCAATCTGACTATTTCAACTACTTCCATAACTCCACAAATTCTGAAAAATTAGGACGACCTGAGTAATTTGTATATTGATCTACTGCAAAAGGAATGTGTAGTTTATCACTCTCTCGTTAAAAATGAGAATTATTTTCGCGAGCGCAAAAGTTTCTGTTTTTTCAGCAAGATCAAATAACTATCACCCAAGAAGATCCTAAAGGCTTTACTTGGCAAAAGCACTAATTAAAACATAAAAAACACAATCATAACAGTAGCATAATTGTGCTAACACTCAAAAACAGAAAGCAAAAAGCAAAAATAAATTTTATTCATTGGGTTGCCTCCCAACAAGCGCTATAGTTTTACACCCTTAGCTAGGCATAAAGCAAGGATCTAAGTTTTGTCATCCTTGTTCAACTATTCAATCAAACACTTAGAGTTCTTCAAAGATTTGGCATAAAGATTTTCAATGACAATACTCCTAGGAACAAAATTAAAGAATTCATTATTACCAAAGGGATCTCTTATAACTTCAACAAAATTCGGGTGAATGCTAATTATTTTAAGATCCTCTTTACTATTACTATAAGTTGCACCCTTGTTCTTAGTAACTTGAGTAGTCTTGCCAATCTTTACGGGAGTTTTTCAATAGTTTTAGCGGAAGCAAAATCCGTGCTCAAATTACTAAAGATTTCTTCTATCTTATCAATCCGAGACAGACTTTCTTCAATTCTTTCATGAATTACGGTTTCCTTATATTTTTAACAACTTCAAAACTTCTCCCGCTTTTGACCCAATTTTAGTTGCAAAATTATGCATATTTTTATCTAAGTTAACAATATGTTCTTCAGTAAGCATTTTCTTTTCAATAGCATCTAATCTTTCCATGACATGCTCAAGAGTCAAAGTTGTTTCATTAATCATAAGAGGTGGTGATCCCACTAAATTTCCCATAGCATTGAAAGCATCAAGAGAGGTACACATCAAGAAATTTCCACCGGTATTCGTATCAAGGACGAATTTTGACCAAGTGGTGATGCCCATATAAAAGCAACGCAGAAGAACAATGGTAGATTGCTTTCTGATAGATCTATTATGGGAATTGCAAATTCTGTACCAAGCATCTTTCAAATTTTCTCCTCCCCTTTGTTTGAAGTTGAGAACTTCATTCTCGGGATTGCACACAATAGGGGAAGAACTATCCATGATGATAATAACGGCAAATAAAATTGCACACAAAAACAGATCTGGCAAGAAAACGGCGAATGGAAAAAGAGGGACGAATAAAACGGCAAATTTTTGTGAAGTGGGGGAGAGGAAAACGAGAGGCAAATGGCAAATAGTGTAAATTGTGAGGAGATGAGATTTGTGATTAGGAACCCGGTATATGTTGAAGATCCTCTCCGGCAACGATGCCAGAAATTCCATTTGATGTCTCTTGAAGCTACGTCGGTATTTCCCCAAAGAGGAAGGGATGATGCAGCACAGTGGCGATAGGTATTTCCCTCAGATATGAAACCAAGGTTATCGAACCAGTAGGAGAACCAAGAAACACAACGTAATCAACACCTGCACACAAGTAACAACTACTCGCAACCCACGTGTAAAAGGTGTTGTCAATCCCTTTCGGGTAGCGACGCCCCAAGATGGGCAAACATACGTGAGAGAGTTATATATATTGATAGATCAAATGCCAAATAAAATAAATTGCAGCAACGTATTTTTGGGGTTTTGGTTTAATAGATCTGAAAATAAAAGGCAAATAAAATAGATCTCAAAGGCAAATAATATGAGAAAGAGACTCGGGGGCCGTAGATTTCACTAGTGGCTTCTCTCGAGAAAAATAGCAAATGGTGGATGAACAAATTACTGTTGGGTAATTGATAGAACTTAAAATACTCATGACGATATCCAGACAATGATCATTACATAGGCATCACGTCCAAGATTAGTAGACCGACTCCTGCCTGCATCTACTACTATTACTCCACACATCGACTGCTATCCAGCATGCATCTAATGTATTAAGTTCATGGAGAAACGGAGTAATGCAATAAGAAGGATGACATGATGTAGACAAGATCTATCTATGTAGAGATAGACCCCATCATTTTATCCTTAGTAGCAATGATACATACGTGTCGGTTCCTCTTCTGTCACTGGGATCAAGCACCGTAAGATCGAACCCACTACAAAGCACATGTTCCCATTGCAAGATAAATAAATCAAGTTGGCCAAACAAAACCCAAATATTGGAGAAGAAATACGGGCTATAAACAATCATGCATAAAAGAGATCAAAGAAACTTAAATACTTTCATGGATATAAAAAGATAGATCTGATCATAAACTCAAAGTTCATCTATCCCAACAAACACACCGCAAAAAGAGTTACATCATATGGATCTCCAAGAGACCATTGTATTGAGAATCAAGAGAGAGAGGAAGCCATCTAGCTACTAAATACGGACCCGAAGGTCTACAAAGAACTACTCACGCATCATCGGAGAGGCACCAATGGAGGTGGTGAACCCCATCCGAGAACAACAATTATTCTTTGACTTAAATGAATAACTGTATTGCAATAAACATGATCCAATCATATTCATACTCAACGCAAACACCAATAACATTTATTTTAGGTTCAACAGTAATCCTGAAGGTAAAGGGAGTGTGCGACGGTGATCTTATCAACCTTGGAATCACTTCCTACACACATCATCACCTTGCCCTTAACTAGTCTCTGTTTATTTTGCAACTCCTATTTCTAGTTACTACTCTTAGTAACTGAACCAATATCAAATACCAATGGGTTGCTATAAACACTAGTAAAGTACACATCAAATAACATGTATATCAATTATACCTTTGTTCACTTTGCCATCCTTCTTATCCGCCAAGTATCTAGGGCAGTTCAACTTCCAGTGACCATTTCCTTTGCAGTAGAAGCACTCAGTTTCAGGCTTGAGTTTAGATTTGGGCTTCTTCATGGGAGTGGCAACTTTCTTGCCATTCTTTTTTGAAGTTTCCCTTTCTTTCCCTTTCCCTTTTTCTTGAGACTAGTGGTCTTGTTAACCATCAACACTTGATGCTATTTCTTGATTCCTACCTTCGCTGATTTCAGCATCGCAAAAAGTTTGGGAATCATTTTTGTCATCGCTTGCATATTATAGTTCATTACGAAGTTCTAGTAACTTGGTGACAGTGCGTAGAGAACTCTGTCAATCACTATCTTATCTGGAAGATTAACTCCCACTTGATTAAATTGATTGTAGTACCCGGACATTCTGAGCACATGCTCACTAGCTGAGCTATTCTCCTCCATCTTGTAGGAAAAGTTCTTGGCAGATGTCTCATACCTCTCGACACGGGCTTGAGTCTGAAATACCAATTTCAGTTCTTGGAACATCTCATATGCTCCATGGCGTTCAAAACATTTTTGAAGTCCTGCTTCTAAGCCATAAAGCATGGTGCACTAAACTATGAAGTAGTAATCATACTGAGCTTGCAAAACGTTCATAACGTATGCATCTGCTCCTGCAACAGGTTCGTTACCTAGTGGTGCATCAAGGACATAATTCTTCTATGCAGTAATTGTTGGAAATATGCCCTAGAGGCAATAATAAAATGGTTATTATTATATTTCCTTGTTCATGATAATTGTCTATTGTTCATGCTATAATTGTGTTATCCGGAAATCGTAATACATGTGTGAATACATAGACCACAACATGTCCCTAGTGAGCCTCTAGTTGACTAGCTCATTGATCAACGGATGGTTACGGTTTCCTGACCATGGACATTGGATGTCGTTGATAACGGGATCACATCATTAGGAGAATGATGTGATGGAAAATACCCAATCCTAAGCATAGCACGGGATCGTGTAGTTCGTCTACTAAAGCTTTTCTAATGTCAAGTATCTTTTCCTTAGACCATGAGATTGTGCAACTCCCGGATACTGTAGCAATCCTTTGGGTGTGCCAAACGTCACAACGTAACTGGGTGGCTATAAAGGTGCACTACGGGTATCTCCAAAAGTGTGTATTGGGTTGGCACGAATCGAGACTGGGATTTGTCACTCCGTATGACGGAGAGGTATCTCTGGGCCCACTCAGTAATGCATCATGATAATGAGCTCAATGTGTCTAAGAAGTTAGTCACGGGATCATGCATTAAGGAACGAGTAAAGTGAATTGCCGGTAATGAGATTGAACGATGTATTGGGATACCGAAGATCGAATCTCGAGCAAGTAACGTATCGATTAACAAATGGAACTATATACGGGATTGATTGAATCCTCGACATCCTGGTTCATCCGATGAGATCATCATGGAACATGTAGGAGCCAACATGGGTATCCAGATCCTGCTGTTGGTTATTGTCCAGAGAGATGTCTCGGTCATGTCTACATGGTTCCAGAACCCGTAGGGTCTACACACTTAAGGTTCAGTGACGCTAGAGTTGTTATGGGAATTAGTATGTGGTTACCGAATGTTGTTCGGAGTCCCGGATGAGATCCCGGACGTCACGAGGAGTTCTGGAGGTGAAAATTTATATATGGGAAGTCATCATACGGTCACCAGAAGTATTCGGGGGTTTGCCGGTATTGTACTGGGACCACCGAAGGGGTTCCGGGGGTCCACCGGGAGGGTCCACCTGCCTCGGAGGGCCCTATGGGCTGTATGTGGAAGGGAACCAGCCCCTAAGTGGGCTGGGTGGCATCCCCCCTAGGACCCATGCGCCTAGGGTTGGGGGGGCTAAAGGGGGCGCCCCCCTTGGCTTGGGGGGCAAGCCTCCCCCCTTGGCCGCCGCCCCCCTCTAGATCTCATCTAGAGGGGCCAGCGCCCTTCCCCCTTCGCCCTATAAATAGAGGGGAGGAGGGAGGGCAGAGGCACATCATCCAAGGCGCAGACCCCCCTCTCCAACACCCCTCCTCCTCCGTTGATCTTGGCGAAGCCCTGCCGGAGAACTGCGAGCTCCACCACCATGCCTTCGTGCTGCCGGAGTTCTTCCCCAACTTCTCCTTCCCCCTTGCTGGATCAAGAAGGAGGAGATGTCCCCGTGCTGCACGTGTGTTGAACGCGGAGGCGCCGTTGTTTGGTGCTTAGATCAGAATGAACCGCGAGCTGAATCGCTGCGAGTACGGCTCCTTCATCCGCGTTCTTGTAACGCTTCCGTTTCGCGATCTTCAAGGGTATGAAGATACACTCCCCTCTCTCTCGTTGCTAGTCTCTCCATATATTGATCTTGGTGATGCGTAGAAATTTTTTAATTTCTGCAACGATCCCCAACAGTGGCATCATGAGCTAGGTCTATGCATAGTTTCTATGCACGAGTAGAACACAAGATGTTGTGGGCGTTGATTTTGTCAATTTACTTGCCGTTACTAGTCTTATCTTGATTTGGCGGCATTGCGGGATGAAGCGGCCTGGACCAACCTTACACGTACGCTTACGTGAGATTGGTTCCACCAACTGACATGCACTAGTTGCATAAGGTGGCTAGTGGGTGTCTGTCTCTCCCACTTTAGTCGGATCGGATTTGATGAAAAGGGTCCTTATGAAGGGTAAATAGAAATTGGCATATCACGTTGTGGTTTTGGCGTAGGTAAGAAATGTTCTTGCTAGAAACCTATAGCAGCCACGTAAAAACTTGCAACAACAATTGGAGGACGTCTAACTTGTTCTTGCAGCATATGTCGTGTGATGTGATATGGCCAAAAGGAGGATGTGATGAATGATATATGTGATGTATGAGATTGATCATGTTCTTGTCATAGGAATCACGACTTGCATGTCGATGAGTATGACAACCGGCAGGAGCCATAAGAGTTGTCTTAATTTATTATATGACGTGCGTGTCTATGATAATGCCATGTAATTACTTTACTTTATTGCTAACCGTTAGCCATAGTAGTAGAAGTAACAGTTGGCGAGACAACTTCATGAAGACACGATGATGGAGATGATCATGGTGTCATGCCGGTGACGATGATGATCATGGTGCCCCGAAGATGGAGATCAAAAGGAGAAAAATGATATTGGCCATATCATGTCACTATTTGATTGCATGTGATGTTTATCATGTTTATACATCTTATTTGCTTAGAACGATGGTAGCTTAAATAAGATGATCCCTCACCAAAATTTCAAGAAAGTGTCCCCCCTAATTGTGCACCGTTGTGAAGGTTCGTTGTTTCGAAGCACCACATGATGATCGGGTGTGATAGATTCTAATGTTTGAATACAACGGGTGTAAGCTAGATTTACACATGTAAAACACTTAGGTTGACTTGACGAGCCTAGCATGTACAGACATGGCCTCGGAACACGAGAGACCGAAAGGTCGAACATGAGTCATATAGTAGATACGATCAACATGGAGATGTTCACCGTTGATGACTAGTCCGTCTCACGTGATGATCGGACACGGCCTAGTCGATTCGGATCATGTATCACTTAGATGACTAGAGGGATGTCTGTCTGACTAGGAGTTCATTAAATAATTTGATTAGATGAACTTAATTATCATGAACATAGTCTAAAATCTTTGCAATATGTCTTGTAGATCAAATGGCCCATGCTAATGTTGCCCTCAACTTCAACGCGTTCCTAGAGAAAACCAAACTGAAAGACGATGGTAGCAACTATACAGACTGGGTCCGTAACTTGAGGATCATCCTCATAGCTGCCAAGAAAGCATATGTCCTTGAAGCACCGCTAGGTGAAGCACCCTTTTTCCCAGCAACTCAAGACGTTATGAAAGCCTGGCAGTCGCGTAGTGATGATTACTCCCTGGTTCAGTGCGGCATGCTTTACAGCTTAGAACCGGGGCTCCAAAAGAGTTTTGAGCAACACAAAGCATATGAGATGTTCCAAGAGCTGAAAATGGTTTTCCAAGCTCATGCCGGGTCGAGAGATATGAAGTCTCTGACAAGTTCTACAGTTGTAAGATGGAGGAGAATAGTTCTGTCAGTGAGCACATACTCAAAATCCCTGGGTTGCACAATCGCTTGTCTCAACTAGGACGGCACAACCGCTTGTCTCAAAATGCCTGAGTTAATCTCCCGGATGACGCGGTCATTGACAGAATCCTTCAGTTGCTCCCACCTAGATATAAGAGCTTTGTGATGAATTTCAATATGCAGGGGATGGATAAAACCATTCCTGAGGTATATTCAATGCTGAAATCAGCGGAAGTGGAGATCAAAAAGGAACATCAAGTGTTGATGGTCAATAAAACCACTAGTTTCAAGAAAGGCAAGGGTAAGAAGAACTTAAAGAAGGACGGTAAGGGAGTTGCCGCGCCCGGTAAGCCAGTTGCCAGGAAGAAGCCAAAGCATGGACCCAAGCCTGAGACTGAGTGCTTTTATTGCAAGGGAAACAGTCACTAGAAGCGGAACTGCCCCAAGTACTTAGCGGATAAGAAGGCCGGCAATACCAAAGGTATATATGATATACATGTTATTGATGTGTACCTTACCAGCACTCGTAGTAGCTTCTGGGTATTTTGATACAGGTGCGGTTGCTCATATTTGTAACTCAAAACAGGAGCTGCGGAATAAGCAAAGACTGGCGAAGGATGAGGTGACGATGCGCGTCGGGAATGGTTCCAAGGTCGATGTGATCGCCGTCGGCACGCTACTTCTACATTTACCTACGGGATTAGTTTTAAACCTCAATAATTGTTATTTAGTGCCAATTTTGAGCATGAACATTGTATATGGATCTCGTTTAATACGAGATGGCTACTCATTTAAATCTGAGAATAATGGTTGTTCTATTTATATGAGAGATATGTTTTATGGTCATGCCCCAATGGTCAATGGTTTATTATTATTGAATCTCGAACGTGATGTTACACATATTCATAGTGTGAATGCCAAAAGATGTAAGGTTGATAATGATAGTCCCACATACTTGTGGCACTGCCGCCTTGGTCACATTGGTGTCAAACGCATGAAGAAACTCCATGCAGATGGACTTTTGGAGTCTCTTGATTATGAATCATTTGACACGTGCGAACAATGCCTCATGGGCAAAATGACCAAGACTCTATTCTCCGGAACAATGGAGCGAGCAACCAACTTATTGGAAATCATACATATTGATGTGTGCGATCCAATGAGCATTGAGGCTCGCGGTGGCTATCGTTATGTTCTCACCCTCACTGATGACATAAGTATATATGGGTATGTCTACTTAATGAAACACAAGTTTGTGGCCTTTGAAAAGTTCATGGAATTTTAGAGTGAGGTAGAGAATCAACGTGACAGGAAAATAAAGTTCTTGCAATCAGATCGTGGGGAGAATATTTGAGTCACGAATTTGGCACGCACTTAAGGAAATGTGGAATTGTTTCACAACTCACGCCGCCTGGAACACCTCAGCATAATGATGTGTCCGGATGTCGTAATCGCACTCTATTGGATATGGTGCGATCTATGATGTCTCTTACCGATATACCGCTATCATTTTGGGGTTATGCTTTAGAGACTGCCGCATTCACTTTAAATAGGGCTCCATCGAAATCCGTTGAGACGACACTGTATGAATTATGGTTTGGGAAGAAACCTAAGCTATCGTTTTTGAAAGTTTGGGGATGCGATGCTTATGTCAAGAAACTTCAACCTGAAAAGCTCAAACCCAAGTCAAAAAAATGCGTCTTCATAGGATACGTTAAGGAAACTGTTGGGTATACCTTGCACCTCAGATCCGTAGGCAAGATCTTTGTTGCCAACAATGGATCCTTTCTGGAGAAAGAGTTTCTCTCAAAAGAAGTGAGTGGGAGGAAAGTAGAACTTTATGAGGTATTGCCTATTGAATTGGAGAGTAGCGCAGCTCAGGAAGATGTTTCTATGACGCCTGCATCGACTAGAGAGGAAGTTAATGATGATGATCATGAAACTTCGGATCAAGTTGCTACTAAACTTTGTAGGTCCACAAGGACACGTTCCCACCAGAGTGGTACGGCAACCCTGTCCTGGAAATCATGTTGTTAGACAATGGTGAACCTTCAAACTATGAAGAAGCGATGGCGGGCCCGGATTCCAATAAATGGCTCGAAGCCATGAAATCCGAGATAGGATCCATGTATGAAAATGAAGTACGGACTTTGACAGACTTGCCCGATGATTGGCAAGCCATAGAGAATAAATGGACCTTTAAGAAGAAGACAGACGCGGATGGTAATGTGACCATCTATAAGGCTCGGCTTGTCGCTAAGGGTTATCGACAAGTTCAAGGGGTTGACTACGATGAGACCTTCTCACCCGTAGCGAAGCTCAAGTCCGTCCAAATCATGTTAGCAATTGCCGCATTCTATGATTATGAAATATGGCAAATGGACGTCAAAACGACATTCCTTAATGGTTTCCTTAAGGAAGAATTGTATATGATGCAGTCGTAAGGTTTTGTCGATCCTAAGAATGCTGACAAGGTATGCAAGCTCCAGCGCTCAACTATGGGCTGGTGCAAGCATCTCGGAGTTGGAACATTCGCTTTGTTGAGATGATCAAGGTGTTTGGGTTTACACAGACTTATGGAGAATCCTGTGTTTACAAGAAATTGAGTGGGAGCTCTGTAGCATTTCTCATATTATATGTGGGTGACATACTATTGATGGGATATGATATAGAATTCTTGGAAAGCATAAAGGCCTACTTGAATAAGTGTTTGTCAATGAAGGACCTTGAGGAAGCTGCTTACGTATTAGGGACCAAGATCTATAGAGATAGATCGAGATGCCTCATTGGTCTTTCGCAATGCACATACCTTGACAAGATATTGTAGAAGATCAATATGGATCAGTCCAAGAAGGGGTTCTTGCCTGTATTGCAAGGTGTGAGATTGAGCACGGCTCAATGCCCAACCTCGGCAGAAGATAGAGAAAAGATGAGTGTCATCCCCTATGCCTCGGCCATAGGATCTATTATGTATGCCATGCTCTGTACCAGACCTGATGTGAACCTTGCCATAAGTTTGGTAGGAAGGTACCAAAGTAATCCCGGCATGGAATACTGGACAGCGGTCAAGAATATCCTGAAGTACCTGAAAAGGACTAAGGATATGTTTCTCGTTTATGGAGGTGATGAAGAGCTCGTCGTAAAGGGTTACGTTGATGCTAGCATCGACACAGATCTGGATGACTCCAAGTCACAAACCGGATACGTGTATATTTTGAATGGTGGGGCGATCAGCTGGTGCAGTTGCAAGCAAAGCGTCGTGGCGGGATCTACATGTGAAGCGGAGTACATGGCAGCCTCGAAGGCAGCACATGAAGCAATCTGGATGAAGGAGTTCATTACCGACCTAGGAGTTATTCCCAATGCATCGGGCCCGATGACTCTCTTCTTTGACAACACTGGAGATATTGCCCTTGCCAAGGAGCCCATGTTTCACAAGAAGACTAGGCATATCAAGCGTCGCTTCAACTCCATTCGTGAAAATGTTGAAAATGGAGACATAGATATTTGTAAAGTGCATACGGACCTGAATGTCGTAGATCCTTTGACTAAACCTCTTCCACGAGCAAAACATGATCAACACCAGAACTCTATGGGTGTTCGATTCATCACAATGTAACTAGATTATTGACTCTAGTGCAAGTGGGAGACTGTTGGAAATATACCCTAGGGGCAATAATAAAATGGTTATTATTATATTTCCTTGTTCATGATAATTGTCTATTGTTCATGCTATAATTGTGTTATCCAGAAATCGTAATACATGTGTGAATACATAGACCACAACATGTCCCTAGTGAGCCTCTAGTTGACTAGCTCGTTGATCAATGGATGGTTACGGTTTCCTGACCATGGACATTGGATGTCGTTGATAATGGGATCACATCATTAGGAGAATAATGTGATGGACAAGACCCAATCCTAAGCATAGCACAAGATCGTGTAGTTCGTCTGCTAAAGATTTTCTAATGTGAAGTATCTTTTCCTTAGACCATGAGATTGTGCAACTCTCGGATACTGTAGGAATGCTTTGGGTGTGCCAAACGTCACAACGTAACTCGGTGGCTATAAAGGTACACTACGGGTATCTCCGAAAGTGTCTGTTGGGTTGGCACGAATTGAGACTGGGATTTGTCACTTTGTATGACGGAGAGATATCTCTGGGCCCACTCGGTAATGCATCATCGTAATGAGCTCAATGTGTCTAAGCAGTTAGTCATGGGATCATGCATTACGGAATGAGTAAAGTGACTTGCCAGTAACGAGATTGAACGAGGTATTGGGATACCGACGATCGAATCTCGGGCAAGTAATGTACCGATTGACAAAGGGAACTATATACGGGATTGATTGAATCCTCGACATCATGGTTCATCCGATGAGATCATCATGGAACATGTGGGAGCCAACATGGGTATCCAGATCCTGTTGTTGGTTATTGGCCAGAGAGAAGTCTCGGTCATGTCTACACGGTTCCCAAACCCGTAGGGTCTACACACTTAAGGTTCGGTGACGCTAGAGTTGTTATGGGAATTAGTATGCGGTTACCGAATGTTGTTCGGAGTCCTGGATGATATCTTGGACGTCACGAGGAGTTCCGGAAAGGTCCGTAGGTGAAAATTTATATATGGGAAGTCATCATACGGTCACCATAAGTATTCGGGGGTTTGCTGGTGTTGTACCGGGACCAACGAAGGGGTTTCGGGGGTCCACCGGGATGGTCCACCTGCCCCGGAGGGCCCTATGTGCTGTATGTGGAAGGGAACCAGCCCCTAAGTGGGCTGGGCACCATCCCCCTAGGGCCCATGAGCCTAGGGTTGGGGGGAACCCTAAAGGGGGTGCCCCCCTTGGCTTGGGGGCAAGCCTCCCCCCTTGGCCCCCCCCCTAGATCTCATATAGAGGGGCCGGCCCCCTTCCCCCTTCGCCCTATAAATAGAGGGGAGGAGGGAGGGCAGCAGCACCTCATCCAAGGCGCAGCCCTCCCCCTCTCCAACACCCCCTCCTCCTCCGTTGAGCTTGGCGAACCCCTGTCGGAGAACTGCGAGCTCCACCACCACGCCGTCGTGCTGCCGGTGTTCTTCCCCAACTTATCCTTCTCCCTTTCTAGATCAAGAAGGAGGAGACGTACCCATGCTGCACGTGTGTTGAACGCGGAGGTGCCGTTGTTCGGCGCTTAGATTGGAATCAATCGCGATCTGAATCGCTGCGCGTACAACTCCTTCATCCGCGTTCTTGTAACGCTTCCGTTTCACGATCTTCAAGGGTGTGAAGATACACTCCCCTCTCTCTCGTTGCTAGTCTCTTCATAGATTGATCTTGGTGATGCCTAGAATTTTTTTAATTTCCGCAACGATCCCCAACAGTAATGAGGATAATCCTCATATCGCGGACCCAGTCCGCATTATTGCTACTATCATCTTTCAAGTTAGTTTTCTCTAGGAACATATCAAAAATAAAATAGGGGAGCTATACGCGAGCTATTGGTCTACAACATAGATATGCAAATACTATCAGGACTAAGTTCATGATAAATTAGGTTCAATTAATCCTATTACTTAAGAACTCCCACTTAGATAGACATCCCTTGAGTCATCTAAATGATCACGTGATCCATATCAACCAAACCATGTCCGATCATCACGTGAGATGGAGTAGTCTTCAATGGTGAACATCTCTATGTTGATCATATCTACTATGTGATTCATGTTTGACCTTTCGGTCTCCAGTGTTCCGAGGCCATGTGTGTACATGCTAAGCTCGTCAAGTTTAACTCGAGTATTCTGCATGTGCAAAACTGTCTTGCACCCGTTGTATGTGAACATAGAGCTTATCACACTCGATCATCACATGGTGTCTTGGCACGAAGAACTGTCACAACAGTGCATACTCAGGGAGAAAACTTATACCTAGAAATTTTAGTGAGGGATCATATTATAATGCTACCGCCGTACTAAGCAAAATAAGATGCATAAAAGATAAACATCACATGCAATCAAAATAGGTGACATGATATGGCCATCATCATCTTGTGCCTTTGATCTCCATCTCCAAAGCACTGTCATGATCTCCACCATCACAGGCTTGACACATGTGATCTCCATCATAGTGTCGTGGTCGTCTCGTTAACTATTGCTTCTACAACTATCGCTCATGCATAGTGATAAAGTGAAGCAATTACATGGCATTTGCATTTCATACAATTAAGCGACAACCATAAGTCTCCTGCCGGTTGCCGATAACTTTTACCAAACATGATCATATCATACAATAATGTATATCACATCATGTCTTGACCATATCACATCACAATATGCCCTGCAAAAACAAGTTAGACGTCCTCTACTTTGTTGTTGCAAGTTTTACATGGCTGCAACGGGTGTCGGTGTCAAAACCGGCGGATCTTGGGTAGGGGGTCCCGAACTGTGCGTCTAAGTCGGATGGTAACAGGAGGCAGGGGACACAATGTTTTACCCAGGTTTGGGCCCTCTTGATGGAGGTAAAACCCTACGTCCTTCTTGATTGATTCTTGATAATATGAGTAGTACAAGAGTTGATCTACCATGAGATCGAAGAGGCTAAACCCTAGAAGCTAGCCTATGGTATGATTGTATGTTGTCCTACGGACTAAAACCCTCCGGTTTATATAGACACCGGAGGAGGCTAGGGTTACACAAGGTTGGTTACAAAGGAGGAGATATCCATATCCGTATTGCCTAGCTTGCCTTCCACGCCAAGTAGAGTCCCATCCGGACACGGAACGAAGTCTTCAATCTTGTATCTTCATAGTCCAACAGTCCGGCCAAAGGATATAATCCGGCTGTCCGGATACCCCCTAATCCAGGACTCCCTCAGTAGCCCCCGAACTAGGCTTCAATAACGATGAGTCCAGCGTGCAGTATTGTCCTCGGCATTGCAAGGCGGGTTCTTATCCAAATTTCGAACGTTTGTTAAGCAGTGTCCGGCCCCATAAATGTTGGGCCTCTTGGCTTCTGTGCCCAATAAGGGCTATCTTCCACGCGTCGAATGAATACGAGGCGCTAGGGGTTTTTGCATTCGCCCCCCTAGCCAGATAAATAAATTGTCTATTAAAGAGATGGGGATTCTTAGATCCAATCCATATCATCCTCCCCCAGCGAGAATCCATCCGAGTGCGGTTCAGAAAAATCCAATCCAACATGGCCGACCTCCGCAGCTCCTCCTCCCGCCCCCGTAGCCCTAAGCCCGGTGATTGGGAGAGGTGTTCAGTCCCACACAGTCGATTAGTTGAACTTCAGACTAAGGGATTTCTCCCTCCAGCGTATATGGTTCCCGTCCGAGCCGGGCTCGCCACCTACAATGGCGGGGAGCAAGCGGAGAGCTTCCCCAGCCCCTCTACGGGGGAGCGGGTATGCCTTGTTCCTTACTTATTAAGGGGACTCGGATTTCCAATTCATCCGTTCCTCCGCGGGCTCCTGGAGTTTGATGGCCTCCAACTGCATAATTTCACCCCCTGCTTCCATTTTACAGATTCCCGGCTATGTTGCCCTCTGCGAGTTATTCCTGGGCTGAGAGGCTCATTTCGAGCTGTGGAAAAGGTTATTTTGCCTCGTACCTCGCACACAGAAGGGGTCACTTTATCAAGTGGGCGGAGCCGAAATATGGCGCATCGTCGAAACCGGATACCTGTTCGATACTCCGAAGAAGACGTCCGAAGATTGGCCTTCGGAATGGTTTTATATGGAGGACGTCCCCCTTCCGGACCCTGTTCAGCGGGCCTTCCTGTGTTCAACAATGCTCCTCTAAAGAAACGCCGAAGTTGGCGCCCACGGAGCCCCCAGGAGGAAGACAACGGAGAAGTCCTTTACCTGACGAACCGGATTAAAGCGCTGGCTCAATCAGGATT
The DNA here is from genome assembly GCF_003073215.2 of Triticum urartu. Lineage (NCBI taxonomy): Eukaryota > Viridiplantae > Streptophyta > Magnoliopsida > Poales > Poaceae > Triticum > Triticum urartu. The sequence goes on from NC_053023.1 coordinate 414,303,259, forward strand.
GACAGTAATCGAGGTTATGTCAATATGCATAATGCGGGGAGTGCAGCCACTTCAATATCGAGGGCATCCCCTATGGTGTTTTAACGGGGAAGATGATGCCACCCGTTGTGGGCGGAAGGGTCCGGACAACGGTGCTGCTTTAGCAAAAATTCTGTCCGAGTTGTTCAAGGGAGAGGAAGAGGAGTTCATCCACATCAAGCCACGGGATGGATTCTCCATGTACAACCCTCCAAGCTGGGTGAGTTATATCTCCTTACTCCCATTCTCCCCGCACTCTTTGTCGTAGGTACTTACCTTGCCATTTTGCGGCAGGAACTGTAAAAATCCATAAGGGAGGTCAACAACCCATCTCCACAACCAGAGGACCCTGACCGGGCCCTCGGTCCCGGACTCGAAGAAGATCCGGACATATTCATGGAGCTGATAGACCGGCAGTTCTATCAATTAAGCTGTGATGACGCCATGGTGGCCATTACGACCGACTATCCCGGACTACTTCCTGCGTCGCACTAAGAAAAACCAAAAATCCCAACTCCAAAAACTAGGATCCCCTTTTAGACACTTCACCTACCACATACATATGGTGTTTTACAGGGAAGGCCTTCGGGACGTCGTGCCGAACCCGCAGCAACTCGCCAACAAGAGGCACCGAGGCCGGGCAGGCCAAAAAGGAAGGCGGTCAGGATAGAGACGCCAGCGCAGAGGTATGACAAAAAACCCGCTCCATTGTTGTTGTCTTTCTCAAAATGTAATGACGTCCATGCTTCTTTAACAGAAAAAACACTTGCCGGAATATGTCCGGTGAGGCTGCCGGTCATGCTTCCACCAGTCGGGCTCCAGGACCGGACATAGAGGCGGAAGCCGACATGGGGCAGACACCGGATACTCCCCCTACAGAGGATGCAGATAGACTATCCGCTACAAATTCAGAAGTGGAGAGCGCCATGAATCATAGGCATCGCCGAGCCGTACTCCGTGACGCTTGCTTCTTCCCAGAGGCATTTGATGCCTTCAATTCTGGAGACGCGTACCTCCGTGCTGCTCAAAATGGTCTAGCCAGAGCCACGGACTAGTATGTAAGGGATGTACGGGTAAGCAAATCTGACGATTATATGTATCAGTAGCCCCTGAGACTTGAAACAGTTAGCAGAACTAATTTAAGGATAATCTATTGTGCATGTTCTTGCAGAGAAGAATACTCGACTGTCACAGGAGCTGGAGGAATGCAAGACCCAACTTCGGGCCGCCGTTGCCGCATTGAAGGAACCTAAAAAGTCCCCAGCTGGTAACATTTGTTTCAAAGAATGATAGGTACCATATAGCGTGCGGCGTGGCTACAGATCTAACAATAGATATTGCAGATGAATCCGGAGAGAATCCAGAGGACCAGCATGCCGTACGACAGCTAAAGGCTGGCGAACGCGTGCTGACTGAGGTCAGGCGGGAGAAAAACAATCTCCAAGACGCCAATACCAAGCTGGTCGTGGAACTGAAAGATGTTCGAGCCCAGCTTGCGGACTCCGAGACGGAGAATAAGCGGCTTCGACGCGGCATTTTTAGTAAGTGCTTGAGCGAACCCTTAAAAAGGGGACGGCGGAGGAGCCGGCTAACAGAGTTATGTCTGCAGGTATGATGACGGGTCGTCCCGCGGAGGAGATGCCAGGGTCTGCGGGTGATCTTCTATCCGAGCTCTCACAACTGCACGAACAAGTTCGGCAGGTGATGCAAGGTATTGTCCAGGCCTTGTGGCCATCAATCTCCCTGCCAGAAGGCATTGGAGAGCTTGCGAAGAAGCTCAAGGGAGCACGGCGACGCTTCCGATTATGGAAGATATCGTCATGCCGTCAAGGTGCCAGGGAAGCCTGGGCCATGGTGAAGACGCGGTATACCAAGGCTGACCCAAACAACATGGCCGAGGTCGGTCCTGTGGGGCCCGATGGGAAAGAGATCCCCATTAGCCTAGTCTATGGGCAAGTAGAATTAGCCGCAAAGTATTCCCAACAGGATTGTAGGCTAGACCGCTTGTTGGATGGTATAGAAGAGGAATTTAGTCAGTCTACATGACTATGTAATTAAAGTGACATGTATAATGCCTTCTAGCCGGATTGTAGATCATTTGTCATGGCAGACCTTTTCGCTTCAACCTCGGGACCCGATAGTCCGGAGTGTCTCCGAATACCCGCTCAGTTATATAAGAACCGGGGTATGTGTGGAAACCAGGCGTAGGGGTCATTAGTGCTTGAACAGACAAGTGCCCAACTAGTTATGTTATATTACATGGGTAGTAAGAAACATCTTCCAGGGAGAATAGTTCCGTTAGGGGTTCCTTTCCTTGGGTACGCATGCGCTAAGGTGCATGTCCGGACTGCGAGCGGAGATGCAAGTAAAAACATCTGGGGGCATATATGGAAAATAAATAAAAATCATCTTTTGTTCGCCGACCGAATATTCCCTTAAGAACACTAGCTTTCGGCTTCACCCAGTCTGAGGTACACATCCGGCTGACCCGGCAGTAACAATCACAGAGGTGCTCCCCTTATGCCCTAGCCGAATTAACGGGAACGTAGGGCATAAATACAAGAGCCAGGCAACCCAGCTTGGCCAAAACATAAGTCATATCGATGCATATAATGGCGAAGAAAAGGTACATGCGGAAGAATAACACATGTGGGGGGCATGAAGCCGACATAGGTAATTAAGATTCTGTGTAAGAAGCCCCCAGGTATAATGAGCGCGGCTAGTGCATAGTGTGCAAGCGAGGCACAAGTTGGCCCTTGAAGGCCTTGAGGAAGAATAAAATAAAGAAAGAGAAAAAAGACAGATAATGTATATGCAAAAAATGGACAGATGAAGGAGACGAACATAGAGTCCAGCGCTAGGCGTAGAATCTTCGGAGCCTGGCTGCGTTCCATGGGTTCGGCTCAAGTCGATTATTCGATGCATCCCGCAGATGATACGCTCCACCGGTCAGAACTTGGTCAATAATGAGGGGACCTTCCCATTTGGGCTCGAGCTTGGTCTTTTTCTTCTCCGGCAGGCGTAGAACTAACTCGCCAATGTTATAAGTTTTGGCTCGTACTTCTTTGCTTTGGTATCTGCGAGCCTGTTGCTTATAGAATGCGGAACGGGCTTTTGCCACATCGCGCTCCTCCTCTAGGGTGTCCAAACTGTCCTACCGATCGAGCTCGACTTCTCTTTCTTTGTACATGCGCACTCAAGGTGAGTCATGAATTATGTCACAGGGCAGAACTGCCTCTGCGCCGTACACCATAAAGAAGGGTGTATATCCGGTAGTACGATTTGGCGTGGTCCGCAGCCCCCAGAGTACGGAGTCGAGCTCCTCTACCCAGTGCGTGTTAGACTCCTTTAAGGACCGCACTAATCTGGGTTTAATGCTGCTCATGATAAGACCATTTGCTCGCTCAACTTGATCGTTGGTTTGTGGGTGACAGACGGAAACATAATCGAGCTTGATGCCCATGTTGCTGCACCAGAGTTTTACCTCGCCGGCCGTGAAGTTCGAGCCGTTGTCAGTGTTGATGCTGTGGGGGACGCCATAACGGTGTACAACCCCGGATATGAAGTCTATCACCGGTACGGATTCGGCTGTTTTAATAGGTTTGGCTTCTATCCATTTGGTGAATTTATCCACCATGACCAGTAAGTATTTTTTCTTATGGGTTCCCCCTTTAAGGGGTCCAACCATGTCAAGCCCCCAGACCGCGAAGGGCCAGGTAATGGGGATTGTTTGGAGGGCGGTGGGTGGCATGTGGCTTTGGTTTGCAAAAAGCTGGCAACCGACGCAGTGTTGGACCAAGTCCTGTGCGTCTGCCCGGGCCATCGGCCAATAAAACCCTGTGCGAAAGGCCTTGCTTACAAGGGCCCGGGCTGCGGCGTGGTGGCCGCCGAGTTTGGCGTGAATTTCTGCCAAAAGCTTCTGCCCTTCGTCTTCGGAGATGCACCTTTGAAGGACTCCGGTAGTGCTTTTTTTATACAGCTCTCCCTCGTGGACCCTATAGGCTTTAGATCGCCGCACTATGCAGCATGCCTCATTTTGGTCCTCGGGAAGTTCCTGCCTAGTTAGGTAGGCCAAGAATGGTTCTGTCCACGGGGCAATGATGGCCATTATGACGTGGGTTGAAGGTGTTATTTCGGTGGCAGAGCCTCTGATTATGTCAGAGTGTTCGGTATCGGGCATTGTGGCCGGGTCCGGACTATTGTTACCGGTGTCCCCTTCCCATACCACAGATGGTTTAAACAACCTCTCCAAAAAGATGTTGGGGGGACCGCATCGCGTTTTGCGTCGATCCACTGCCTGACTGTTTTCCCGAGCCACATGGTGAAATTCGAGCCCCTCGAACCGAGCTGACATCTTTAGGACGGCGTTTCGATAGGCCGCCATCTTCGGATCCTTGGCAGCGAAGTCTCCATTTATTTGGGATATTGCGAGGTTCGAATCCCCACGCACCTCCAGGCGTTGAATGCCCATGGAAACTACCATCCGAAGACCATGTAACAGGGCTTCGTATTCGGCTGCATTGTTGGAGTCTGTATACAGTATCTGCAATACGTATTGCACTGTATCTCCGGTTGGGGACGTCAAGACGACGCCAGCCCCCAGACCAGCCAACATTTTGGAGCCGTCGAAGTGCATGATCCAATTGGAGTATGCGCCATACTCTTTAGGGAGTTCGGCTTCCGTCCATTCGGCGACAAAGTCGGCCAATACTTGCGATTTAATGGCTCGCCGAGGTTTGTATGTTATGTCGAACGGGAGGAGCTCAATGGCCCATTTGGCAATCCGGCCCGTGGCGTCGCGGTTGTTTATAATATCATTAAGTGGCACTTCCGAGGCTATTGTAATCGAACACTCTTGAAAGTAGTGTCGCAGCTTCCGGGATGCCATGAATACCGCATAGGCTATCTTTTGATAATGTGGGTATCGTGATTTGCATGGAGTGAGGACGGTGGATACATAATATACCGGCTTTTGAAGAGGGAATTTATGTCCGTCCGCTTCTTGTTCGACGACGAGCACTGCGCTTACAACCTGATGAGTTGCCGCAATGTATAACAGCATTGGTTCGCCAATGTTTGGCGTGGCCAGGATTGGGTTCGTTGCCAATATGGCTTTTATTTCTTCCAATGCGGCTGTGGCAGCGTCCGTCCACTCGAAGTGTTCGGTGCGCTGAAGGAGGCAATAAAGGGGTAATGCCTTTTCTCCTGATCGGGAGATAAAGCGGCTTAGAGCCGCCACACATCCAGTTAATTTCTGGATTTGTTTGAGGTCTGCTGGGTAGCCAACTGTGACAAAGCTCGGATTTTGGCCGGATTAGATTCAATTCCTCTACTAGAGACAATGAAGCCCAGGAGCTTTCCGGCTGGTACGCCGAAAACACATTTTTCTGGATTGAGCTTGATGTCGTATGTTTGGAGATTGTGGAATGTGAGCCTCAAGTCGTCTATTAGAGAGTCGACGTTTTTGGTTTTGACGACCACATCATCTACGTATGCCTCTACTATTTTGCCGATCTGTTTCTCCAGACATGTCTGAATCATGCGCTGATATGTTCGCCGGCGTTTTTTAGCCCAAAAGGCATTGTGTTGAAACAGAAGGGGCCGTATGGTGTGATAAATGCCGTTGCGGCTTGGTCGGACTCCACCATCTTGATTTGGTGGTAGCCGGAGTATGCGTCAAGGAAACACAATGACTCGTGTCCTGCGGTAGTATCGATAATTTGATCGATGCGGGGGAGGGGGAAGGGATCCTTTGGGCAAGCCTTGTTGAGGTCCTTGAAATCGACACATAGGCGCCAGGATTTGTCCTTCTTTGGTACCATCACCAGGTTTGCTAGCCAGTCCGGGTGTTTTATTTCTCTAATGAATCCGGCCTCCAATAACTTGGCTAGTTCCTCTCCTATAGCTTGTCTCTTAGGTTCAAAGAAACGCCGAAGAGCCTGCTTGACCGGCTTGAATCCCTTTAGGATATTGAGGCTATGCTCGGCCAGCCTGCGTGGGATTCATGGCATGTCTGAGGGGTGCCAGGCGAATATGTCCCAATTCTCGCGCAGGAACTCTCATAGTGCGGTGTCCACGGCGGGGTTTAACTGTGCCCCGATGGAGGCTGTTTTTGTAGGGTCCGTTCGGTGGACTTGGAATTTGACTATTTCATCCTCTGGTTTAAAAGAGGTGGACTTGGATCTCTTGTCAAGTATCACGTCATCCCTGTCCACTATGGAGCATAGCGCAGTTAATTCCTCGGCCGAAAGGGCTTCGGATAATGCCTCGAGGGCCAATGCGGCTGTTTTGTTTTCGGCGCGGAGTGCTGTGTCCGGATCACTAGCGAGAGTGATGATTCCATTGGGCCCGGGCATTTTGAGCTTCATGTACCCATAATGGGGTATGGCTTGGAAGATCGTGAACGCCTCCCGTCCTAAAAGGGCGTGGTATCCACTACTGAACGGGGCCACTTGGAATGTAATTTCTTTGGACCTATAGTTCTCCGGCATGCCGAATACCACATCTAGTGTGATTTTCCCAGCACAGCGTGCTTCCCGACTGGGGATGATTCCCCTGAAGGTTGTGCTGCTTTGCTCAATGTGGTTCTAGTCTATTTCCATTTTTTGAAGAGTTTCCTCATAAATGAGGTTTAATCCACTGCCGCCATCCATGAGTACTTTGGTGAGTCGAAAGCTGTCCACAATTGGACTGAGGACCAGCGCAGCTGGTGCTCGGGCTGTTCGGAATTTGGGTTCGTCACTGGCATTGAAGGTAATAGTTGTGTCACTCCATGGATTCATTGCTGCCACGTGTCAGATTTTGGTGAGGCTACCGAGTGTTCGCTTGCGCCTATTATTTGATGCGAAGGTTTCAAAGACTGTTAATATCGTATTGTTATCCACAGGATGGTGCTCTGTGGCATTTGGGATGAGAAGATCCTCACCACTTTTGGCCACCTGCCGGAGTATCCAACATGCTCTAAGGTTGTGTGTTGGTATGGTATCCGCTGTACTATGAATTTTGCAGGGTCCGTTAAGCCATCCCTCCAATACGGTTCCATGCCCTGTAGAGGGTTTTTGTTTCTTTGTAACTAGTTCGGGTGTCTTATGATAGTGCACCCTTTTACTTCGGACTGGGTGTATATTCCGAGCCGGATTATCCCAGAATTTCGTTTCGGTTTTCCAGGCGCTTTCCTTCGCACAGTACTTTCGTACTATGGACGCCAAGTCAGCGAAGCGTGATATGTCACAGCGACTTAAGGCGTTAAGGATTCCCTTGTCCGTGCAATTATTGAAGAAGAATGAGACTGCGTCTTCCTCGCGACAGTCCTTAACCTTGTTCATCACAAGGAGGAATCTGGCCCAATAATGATGTACTGTTTCATGGGGCTCTTGCCTAATGTGGGAAAGATCGTTTATGTCTGGGTGGGTGGGTGGATTTGAGTCCGAACCCCTACCCGATCTAAGACCCAGGGGCCGAGGAGTTTCTGATCTTGGAAGTTCGGATTCTGGAGTGTTGTCCGATGAGTCTGGCCCGCTGCCTGACTCTAGGTTCAGGGCTTGGGTGATGTCCTCCCGTAAACGGGTATCCGTCTCGGAGAGCTCAGGAATCTGGACATAGTTAGTCCAAAAGGTAGAGGCTAAATCGCCGCATTGTTCCTCCACCACCGCAATAGGATGAGTGACCGGTGGAGAATTTATCTCCCTTTGATCGGGTTTAAGCCCAATCCGATCATAGTCTGTAGAGACTCCCAGGTCGGCGATACGATCCAAGAGCTCGTTTAGGGAAGAGAGCTCTATTGGATTCATCTGCTCAGCAAATTTCGAGCCGACGTGGAGGCTGTTTTTTGATGACCCGAGAAGTCATCGTCGGTGCAGCGGCCGAACTGGCGGTCATGATGAAACTGCCAAGTGCCGGGGTTTCTGATCCATGGGCACCTATGGGACCGGCGGACCGGATCCCTTTTGGTTCGGCGGGGGCGGAGGTTGCGCAAAGAGCAGATCGAGGCGAAGTACGCGGGCGGTTGGTCGTGCGAGGAGTAAATCGAGGCGAAGCACGCGAGCGATTTACCCAGGTTCGGGCCGCACAGATGCGTAAAACCCTACTCCTGCTTTGTGGATTGGTATTGATTTCTAGCTCGGGAGCGAGACCGAGCGTGAGTGTGTGGAATTGCTCCCCGAGGCTCTCAAAATGGCCGACCCCCCTCTACGTTGCCCCGGGCCTCCTTTTATATGCTCAAGGGGTTACCGACATAGGGCAACGGAGGGCAAAAGTGGAAAGGGTACCGTGGGTAGGCACAGCTAGGTGTTGTAGTAGGCACAGCTACCCGCTACAGTGTTATCATACCTAACCCTGACGGCAGGGGACAAGGGCATTAAATGCCCGTCTGTGTCGCCTAGACAGCACCGAAAGGGACCGCTAGGGACGCCACCGTCTTGCCACGATGGTTGTCTTGTCAGCGCCTGTGTGCCACCGCACGCCCCTAGCTGCATAGTCTCCTGCCACGTGCGCTTGGGAGGGGCCCCGAAGCGACACATGGGTGGATGTGCTGGAGCGCGGGCGTGGAGTGGGGGCTTGCCGCGGCAAGCGCCTTGCCGCGGCCGTCGACTTGTCGCTTCCGGGAGTTTGTCGCTCTCCGGGCCTTGCCGGGGCGCGTAGTGCGCCGCGGCAAGTTCCTTGGAATGCCTTGGATGGCCTTCCCGGCAAGCGCCTCTTGCCGGGGCCTTGGGACGCTTCTGGTGGCCTTCCCGGCAAGCTCCTCTTGCCGGGGTCTTGCCTTCTTCCCGGCAAGCTCCTCTTGCCGGGGTCTTGTCTTGAGTACTTTGTTCTTGAATGGTCTTCAGAGGGACCACGGAGGATCTTGGCGGTGACCTGGCAGGCCTTGCCGCGGGACGCTGCGACTGCCCGTGCACAAGTTCGGGGTACTAAGGGTACCCCTACTTTAGTACACCGACAGGAGCCCCCGGGCCTGGGCCAGACACGGTGCCGAGCGCTGTTGGGTCAGGCCCAAAACAGTGCACGGGCACGCGCGGCCTGGGTCACACCGTATACCTCTCCGCTTCCATCGCGCATGCCCGGAACGGCACGCGTCAAACGCGGCGTCGTGGGTGACGTGGGCGGCGCGCGCGGGGGGCTAAGCCCCGCGAGCATGCGTCAAGCCATGATGAAGGGGAATGGCCCACGCCCTCAAACGGAGGTAGGCGTGGGGGCGTGGCGCATTTACTGGACGGGGCCGGTGTGCGGTTTTCGAAGCGCCCACTCCCCGAGATTACGGGGTAGGGCGAGGCCGCCCCATCCGTCGCCTCAGTTCTGCATCCCCGCCACGCGGCTCCCATGCACTTGGGATCGCGGACGGTGGGAGCGGGAACCTGGGCCGTTGTGAGCAGAGGGGGCGAGTCGGCCCGCCTCCCTGCTCTTCCCGCGCCTTGATTCGCTGAGCGGGGCGGCTGGGCTCCCACTTCGCTCCTTTATAGGGGAGCGGGAAGGGAGCACCGAAGCCTGCACTCTCCCGTCTCCTCCTTTCTTCAGCTTCTGCTCCCCTTTCTCTCATTCGCCATGGAGAAAGGGAATCCTGGGCCTTCATCAGTGGCGGCGAGGGTCGCCGCCAGACAGCGCACCCTCCCCTCTTCCTCGCTCGTGGTGGCAGAGCCAGCCGTAAGGGGAAGAGGGAGGGGGCGAGGTCGTGGACGGGGTCGAGGACGAGGTCGAGGCGCTCGGGGAAGAGGCGGACGGGGCGACGCGCCAGCTTCGCCCCCGCCGGCGGCTCCTCCCCCCGCGGCGGTCCATATAGGGGACAACCCTTGCGAGTTCTTCGTCAAGCTGCGCCGGGCGCCTCGTCGTCGCCTCCGGCTCCCAGCTCCGTTCGCGAGCGCGATGGAGTTGGACCCGCCCGAGACACTGAGGTTGCACATGAGGGGCTGTGGGATCAGCGGCGTGCGAGTCCGCGTCGTATTCCCAGCCCCTAATGTGATGTATCTTGATCGAGGGTGGAAGACGTTCGCCCGTATCCACAGCTTGACGGGGGGACTCACCCTCCACTTTAAGTTGATGGAGGGCGGTCTCCTCTCCGTCAAGGTCTTCGGGTGCTTCGGCACTCGGGCGAAGTGCTGCGTGGACAGCTCCTCCGATAGCGAAGGCTCCTCCTCGAGCGAGAGTGACGAGGAGGAGAGTGGCAGTGATGGTGAGGGTGGCGGGCGGCAGGATGGCGGCTCCGACTAGGTGTCGGGCGCCGTCTCGTGCGGCACCGGCGACCCCATCATCCGCGCCGCCGGCTTCTTGAACTCCCCGGGGGCGTCTCCTTGGGCGGCTGGCGTAGGGAGGCCACGGAAGGGGAAGAGGGCTGGCGACAAGGCCGTCAGGTCGGAGTACGAGGGCGTGGTGCCCTCGACAGCGTGCTGACGTCCTGCCGCCCCTCCTTCGCACCCTTCTCCCGGCGTCGCCATCACCGTCCGGCCCCCGGGATGTTCTCTTGGTGTCTTCTGGCACCTGTAGCTCGCCTTGGCGCCCCTTTCCCCTTTTCGCCTCCTTGATCTACCTCCTGAAGAGAGGGACAGGAAAGGGATTACGGGCACCTTATCTTTTTAATTGTAAGCCCTCGGGCCTTAGTTGTATCTAGAACTTGTAATCCTCTCTTCATGTTTTTCATCCTCTATGGACTGTACCTGTATGGGATATTTTTTAATGGAAAGGGGATGTTTGCCGGGTTATTTGCCTCGCGGGTCGAACCCACGCCAAGGAGCAAATCCTTGGTATCTCTCGGACAGGCATTCCATTCCCCGACAACAAGCCCTGCCGCCTTCCCACGTCGCTCGACCTTTCTCACGCCTTTGACGGAGGCGGGAACGAGGTGGGTGCGGCCTCCTCGTTTCATCCCTTCGCTGTCGCGGCTACGACCAAACTTGGCCCCGGGAACGCGCTCCAGGGCCTAGAGTCGGGGGAGCACGGCAGTTTTCGGGAAGAAACGCGGTTTCACATTCCCCAGTCCATAGGAGGATGCATGATGAGGGACGAAGGACTTATCTGATTTTGCAGCCCCCGGCAACTCTGGCTTGCCGGGGGTGACATCTTGGCATTCGCAGCCCCCGGCGTTCTTGCCGGGGCCCAGGTGCCGGCGCGCCCTTCTTCTCCTTTTCGTCTCCAGGTGGTCTGGCCAGGACGTGCGAGCCCTGCGAACGAAGGAAAAGCAAAGGGACGGACACTCGACCTCTAAGTTAGGGGTTAGTCGCTGTTAGGGACTATCGACCCTAACCAAGGACGAGACTCAACCTAGCATGCATGCTATAACCCCGGGGTATGCAGCGCTTCATTTTCTGGTGCTCAGGGTCTGCGCCTGGCTCTGTACAGAGGATTACATGCAACAGCGGCAAGACTCGTACAGAAAGGTGGTTGCCGGACGGGGTCCGACAACCGCGCCTTACGGGTAAAACTTACGAAGATGCTCGATGTTCCAGGAGTTGTTCACTGGAATGCCATCTTCGGTCTCAAGGAGGACAGCGCCAGGCCTTGTGACTCGTTTCACCCGGTAAGGGCCTTCCCACTTCGGCGTCAACTTGTTGGAATTCTTGGCCGACTGAACGCGCCGAAGAACAAGGTCGCCTTCCTCGAGACTCCTGGCATTGACTCTGCGGCTATGGTAGCGGCGCAGAGCTTGCTGGTAGCGAGCAGCTCGCACAACAGCCTGGAGACGATCTTCCTCAAGGAGCAGCGCGTCATCTTGCCGCAGCCGCTCTTGCTCAAGCTCATCGTAAGTGAGCACTCGAGGTGACCCGTATACGAGTTCCGTGGGGGTAACTGCCTCTGCTCCATAGACTAGAGCAAAGGGTGTCTGTCCAGTGGCTCGATTTGGCGTCGTTCTGATCGACCAAAGAACCACCGGTAGCTCCTCGATCCAGTTTCTTCCGCACTTGTGCAGCCTGTCGAAAGTTCTGGTCTTGAGCCCGCGCAGCACCTCGGCGTTCGCCCTCTCCGCTTGACCGTTGCTCCTTGGGTGAGCAACAGAGGCGAAGCAGACCTTGGTGCCGAGATCTTGGACGTACTGCATGAAGGCGTGGCTCGTAAATTGCGTGCCGTTGTCGGTGATTATCCGGTTAGGGATCCCGAAGCGGCAAACAATCGACCTGAAGAACTTGACGGCTGACTGTGCAGTCACCTTCCTCACTGGTTCCACTTCCGGCCACTTTGTGAACTTGTCGATTGCGACGTACAAGTACTCAAAGCCCCCGACAGCTCGGGGGAAGGGGCCGAGGATGTCGAGCCCCCAGACCGAAAATGGCCAGGATAAAGGGATCATCTGGAGAGCTTGAGCTGGCTGGTGTATCTGCTTGGAATGGAACTGGCACGCTTCACACTTGGTTACTTGTGCAGTTGCATCCTGGAGGGCTGTTGGCCAGAAGAATCCTTGCCGGAATGCTTTGCCGACGAGTGCTCTTGCGCCAATGTGGTGTCCACATATGCCTCCATGTATCTCTGCCAACAGCTTTTGTCCGTCTTCCCGGGGAATACACCTCAATTTCACACCGTTGAGTCTTCTTCTGTACAATGTCTTGTCGACGAACTGGTACATACTTGACTGCCGGGCTACTCTTTTGGCTTCTTCTTGCTCTTCGGGAAGTTCTCCTGTCTGAAGGAAATGAACAATCTGCTGCGCCCACGTTGGAGCCTGTGGCTCGACAACAAGGACTAAAGGCAACTCTGCTGCCGCGGGAACATCCGCTTCTATGGCAAGAAGCTGTGTCTCTGCCGGAGCTTGACGTTCCGCGACAAGCTTGCCGGGAGCTTCAGCTTCAACGGAACAAACCCTAGGGCTTGCCGGAGCATCTGGCTCCCCGGCGTTCTTGGCGTTGATCTTGGAGATTGCTGCGGGAATATCCGCTTCTACGGCGAGAAGCTGTGTCTCTGCCGGAGCGTGACATTCCGCGACAAACTTGTCGGGAGCTTCTGCTTCAACGGAACAAACCCTGGGGTTTGCCGGAGCATCTTGCTCCTCAGCGCCTTCGGTGTTGATCTTGGGGACCTTCTTGGCGGCGGCTTCGGGAAGCTCTGCCGGCAGGTAGTCACCAGGAATCAACTTCCTCTTCTTGCTTTGTCCAGTTGATGGTGTTACGGACGGTTGAGTCAGCTTGAGCACAAAGGTCCCTGGTTCCACAGGTAACTTAAGTGCGGCGCACTTCGACAGGCCATCTGCAATGGCATTCTGAGATCTCGGAACGTGCTCCATTTGTAGGCCGTCAAAGCGCTCTTCTAGCTTTCTCACTTCGTCGACGTAAGCTTCCATCAACGGACTCTGATAATTCTTGTTTACTTGGCGGACGACAAGCTGTGAGTCACCCCTGACAATGAGCTTCTTGATCCCAAGGTCCGCCGCGATCCTGAGACCGGCAAGCAATCCCTCATACTCTGCAGTATTGTTTGTTGCTTGCTCCTTGGGAAAGTGCATCTGGACTATGTACTTGAGGTGCTCTCCGGTGGGCGCGATAAGCAGCACACCAGCGCCGGCGCCTTGCAGCGAGAAGGCACCATCAAAGTACATCAGCCACTCTTTGCTCGCTTCTTTGTCGGGGATGCTCGTCTCCGGAATTTCTTCGTCCGGAGTTGGCGTCCATTCCGCTATGAATTCTGCCAATGCTCTGCTCTGGATAGTTGAAGTGCTTTCAAACTTGAGACCAAAGCTTGACAGTTCCAGTGCCCACTCAGCAATCCTGCCTATCGCTTCTGGATTCTGCAGTATCCTCTTCAGCGGAAAGCGAGTGACCACTGTGATCTCATGTGCTTGGAAGTAATGGCGCAGCTTTCTCGAGGCCATGAGAAGGTCGAAAAGCAGTTTCTGCACACCAGAGTACCTTGACCTAGCCCCCTGCAAGAGGGAGCTGACAAAGTAAACTGGGCGCTGCACCATTTTCTTCCGTACCTCCTCATGTATCAGCACGGGTTCATCTTTGTCGGGACCAGAGCTTGTCGGGGAAGCCCCCTGCTTGTCGCTGGATGCGCTTGCCGCGGTTGCTGGTTCATCATCCGCCTCCCTCTCTGCCACTAACGCAGCACTAACCACTTGATTGGTTGCCGCTATGTACAGCAGCAACTTCTCTTGCGGTTTAGGTGCGACAAGTATTGGAGGGGAGGACAGGTATCTCTTCAGGTCTTGCAGCGCAGCCTCCGCTTCCGGAGTCCATTTCATTGGACCTGCCTTTTTCAATGATTTGAAAAATGGCAGGGTGCGCTCAGCAGACCGAGAGATGAACCTGCTGAGAGCAGCCATGCAACCGGCAAGCTTCTGTACATCCTTGACGCGCTTCGGTGCTTCAATCTGCTCAATGGCCTTGATCTTGTCGGGATTGGCTTCAATCCCCCGCTGAGACACGAAGAACCCTAGAAGCTTGCTGGAGGGAACCCCAAACACACACTTCTCTGGGTTGAGCTTGAGGCTGATCTTGCGCAGATTTGCAAAAGTCTCGTCCAAGTCTTGGATCAGGGTTGCTCTATTCTTGCTCTTGACCACTATATCATCCATGTAGGCTTCCACATTTCTGTGTATTTGTGGCTCAAGGGCGATATGGACTACTCTTGCAAATGTCGAACCAGCATTCTTTAATCCGAAAGGCATCCGTACGAAACAGTACGTGCCACATGGAGTAATAAATGTGGTTTTCTCTTCATCCTCCTCTGCCATGAAGATCTGATGATACCCGGAGTATGCATCAAGAAATGAAAGCAAATCACACCCAGCTGTGGAGTCAACAATCTGGTCAATGCGCGGCAAAGGAAATGGGTCCTTGGGACAAGCTTTGTTAACATCGGTGAAATCGATGCAAAGCCTCCATTTCCCGTTTGCCTTGCGCACGACTACAGGATTGGCCAACCACGTGGGATGGAGCACTCCTCTGACAAGGCCTGCTGCTTCCAGTTTCTTGATTTCCTCCGTAATGAATTCTTGGCGCTCCACTGCCTGCTTCCGGACTTTCTGCTTGGTGGGCCGCGCATGAGGACAAACGGCAAGGTGGTGCTCAATCACTTTCCTGGGAACACCGGGGATGTCAGACGGTTGCCATGCAAACACGTCGACATTCGCCCGCAGGAAAGCAACAACCGCGCCTTCCTATTTGGGATCAAGCGCGGCACTGATGGTGAAGGTACCACCAGTGCCATCCTCCTTGGTGGACGCCTTCTTCGTCTCTGGCGGAGCTGCCATCGTCTTCTTGTGCTTGCCGGTGGAGCTCAATGGTGCGTCCTCGACGGCAGCGCAGCACTCCGAAGAGGCGCGCTTGCTGGAGTGGGCACCAGAGCTCTTGCCGGACTTGGTCTTCTTGCCGGTGGAGCTCGATGGTGCGTCCTCGACGGCAGCGCAGCGCTCCGAAGAGGTGCGCTTGCCGGAGTGGGCATCAGAGCTCTTGCCGGACTTGGTCTTCTTGCCGGTGGAGCTCGATGGGGCGTCCTCGACGGCAGCGCAGCACTCCGAAGAGGTGCGCTTGCCGGAGTGGGCATCAGAGCTCTTGCCGGACTTGGTCTTCTTGCCGGTGGAGCTCGATGGGGCGTCCTCGACGGCAGCGCAGCACTCCGAAGAGGTGCGCTTGCCGGAGTGGGCATCAGAGCTCTTGCCGGACTTGGTCTTCTTGCCGGTGGAGCTCGATGGGGCGTCCTCGACGGCAGCGCAGCACTCCGAAGAGGTGCACTTGCCGGAGTAGGCACCAGAACTCCTGCCGGACTTGGTCTTCTTGGCCCCGGGAGCTTCAGCGGCAAGTGGATCGCGGTCTGTCGTGGCTGCTGCTTCCCGGTAGATCTTGTCGGCACAGATGAGAGCGTCCTTCTTGTCGCCAGGGACAGAAATGACGCTTATCGGGCCTGGCATCTTCAGCACGTTATACGCTTAGTGAGAGGCTGCCATGAACTTGGCGAGTGCTGGACGGCCAAGTATCCCATTGTAAGGCAACGGGATATCGGCAACGTCGAACGTGACCCTCTCAGTCCTGAAGTTTAACTCGCTGCCGAATGTTACCGGCAGCGTGACCTTCCCCTTTGGCTTGCTCCTCCCCGGATTGACTCCTTGGAATGTGCCGGTCTCTTCGAGCTTGCCGTCAGGGATCTGGAGTTTTCGGAGCACAGCGGAGGAGATCAGGTTTAAGCCGGCCCCGCCGTCGACTAGCATCTTGGTGACCTTGAGGTTGCGGATAGTTGGTGAAACCAACATCGGCAGACACCCGACCGCGGTTGTGCGATCAGGGTGGTCCTCAATGTCAAAGATGATAGGCGTGCTAGACCACTTCAGAAGCTTGCGCGATTCGATGGGTGGTTCCGCTGCAATTGACTTCCCGCACCCACTGTTTGAGTTGGCGGTGCGAGGTATGCAGGGAAGCACCCCCGTCAACGCACAAGACCTCTGTGGCTTTCTGAAACTCCTGCTCACTGGTCTCAACGTCATCCATGTCTTCATCCTCACCGTCGTCTTCGTCGTTGTCGCGACCGCGGGGAGGTCTGTCTCCTTGCCGCTGCTTGGCCTTGCCGCGGCGTCCTTCCTGGCCGGTGCGCTTCTGGCCAGGTTTCTCGGCACCCCCTTGGGCTCTCTCCTTGTCGCGCCGCTCGTACTCAGCCCTCTGTTGCTGGACGAGCTGCTCGACCTTCTTGCAGCTCTGGAGGTCATGGCCCTTGGTGCGGTGAATCTTACAGTATTGCTTGCCGGAGCCGTCCCGCTTGTCGGCGACCGCCACAGCCTGACAGTTGGTGCACGCGGCAACTTCCTTGCCGGAGCTACCAACTGTAGCCTTCGTGGCGTCACCTTCATTGCCGGACTGCTCAACGACCAGCACCTCGTTGTTCTGCTTCTTCCTGTTGTTGCGCCGCCGGCTTCTCTTTGCCGGGGCGGCATCCTCACTGTCAGATCCTCCTGCTCCAGTGCTTTCTCCGGGGAATTTCCTCCCCTCCTCAGCGCGTGCACATCTGTCGGCCAGGGCATAAAGCTCGCTGACGTCCCGAATCTTGCACATCGCCAACTCCTCCCGCATCCTGCGGTTACGCACGTTCTGATGGAACGCGCTGATTACCGCGGCAGGGTGGATATTTGGGATGTTGTGGTGTACACGGCTGAACCTCTGGATGTACTGGCGCAGGGGCTCTCCTTCCTTCTGGACGAGCAGATGAAGATCGCTCTCTTGGCCATGAGGTTTGTGGCCGCCTGTGAAGGCGCCAACAAACTGATGGCACAGCTCAGCCCAGGAGGATATGGAGTTGTCCGGCAAGTGCATGAGCCAGGACCTGACGTTGGGCTTAAGCACCAGCGGGAAGTAGTTGGCAAGGATCTTGTCGTCCCGTCCCCCAGCAGCCTGCACCGCGATGGTGTAGATGCTGAGGAACTCCGACGGATGCAACTTGCCGTCGTACTTCTCTGGTACGTCGGGCTTGAAGTTCTTCGTACTGGGCCACTGGACTTGCCGCAGCTCACGAGTGAACGCAGGGCAACCTACCGGGTACGGCAAGTCGCCTGGTTCCCCTGGCGCATGCATGTCAACAGAGGGCCCAGCGCGCTGGTCTGACTGACGTCGCGCTTCTCT
The DNA here is from genome assembly GCF_003073215.2 of Triticum urartu. Lineage (NCBI taxonomy): Eukaryota > Viridiplantae > Streptophyta > Magnoliopsida > Poales > Poaceae > Triticum > Triticum urartu. The sequence continues at coordinate 414,320,796 of NC_053023.1, forward strand.
TCGCGCTCGATGCGAGTGCGAGCGTCTTCTGCTGTCGTTCTTGAAGAACTTGGCGTTGGATCGCGACGAGCTCGCGGATCCGACGACGCGGTGGAGTCGCTGTCGAGGGATCCGGCGGGTCGGCGATCTTGGCCTTCGGGGTGGGGAGTGCACAGTAGTTGCACCCCCACCAGTCTTGTCGTCACCGGTTCGTGCGGCTGACTCGCTGCGGCTGCGACGTGCTTCGGCTGCCGAGGAGTGTCGCCGTTGGCGAAGCCGATGAGACTCTGGATAGTGGCCCTCCAGTCGTCGATCTTGTCCGCCGCTGGAGGGTAGTCTAGGAGCAACTAAGCTCGCGCCAGAGCTTCGGCTGCGATGGCGGGCGGCGGTAGCGAACGGTGCAAGGAGCGGGACACGCTCGGACTTCTAACCACGTTAGAAGGAGCAGCGTCTCGTCTAGGCGACCGCGTGTCGCTCGGGCCAGCAGGTTGACGTGCATGGTGGTCCGGAGCGCTCCGAGATCCACCAGCCCGATCCGGGTCCAGCGAGCGCATGGTACCGTGAGTACCATGACGCTGCCGGTCCCGCGCCTCCTGAGATGGGCGCGGTGCATGCACGGACGCCGAGGTCTTGGAGTGCGCCCGGTCGTTGTGGGAGCCGGCCACGCCGCCGATGGGCAGCGCAGCCTTGCCCTGGGACCTGGCAGCACCGTGAGTTCCCTCGTCGACGCGTGCCCTTCCGCCGGCGCCTGCCACCATCCGTTTGCTCCGGCGGTGGGTGGCTCGGCGCGGACGGAGCGGCTGCCTCCGAAACTTTCTTCTTCGGCGGCATGTTGATGAAGATGGTGAAGATCGATGAAGAAGATGAAGATCTAGCCCGCAAGAACGCCGGATCTGATTCACACAACTTCGACGCCCCCTACCTGGCGCGCCAGAGATGCCGGGGTTTCTGATCCACGGGCACCTATGGGACCGGCGGACCGGGTCCCTTTTGGTTCGGCGGGGGGCGGAGGTTGCGCAAAGAGCAGATCGAGGCGAAGCGCGGGCGGTTGGTCGTGCGAGGAGTAAATCGAGGCGAAGCACGCGAGCGATTTACCCAGGTTCGGGCCGCACGGATGCGTAAAACCCTACTCCTGCTTTGTGGATTGGTATTGATTTCTAGCTCGGGAGCGAGACCGAGCGTGAGTGTGTGGAATTGCTGAACCCGAGGCTCTCAATGGCCGACCCCCTCTACGTTGCCCCGGGCCTCCTTTTATATGCTCAAGGGGTTACCGACATAGGGCAACGGAGGGCAAAAGTGGAAAAGGGTGCCGTGGGTAGGCACAGCTAGGTGCTGTAGTAGGCACAGCTAGCGCTACAGTGTTATCATACCTAACCCTGACGGCAGGGGACAAGGGCATTAAATGCCCGTCTGTGTCGCCTAGACAGCACCGAAAGGGACCGCTAGGGACGCCACCGTCTTGCCACGATGGTTGTCTTGTCAGCGCCTGCGTGCCACCGCACGCCCCTAGCTGCACAGCCTCCTGCCACGTGCGCTTGGGAGGGGCCCCGGAGCGACACGTGGGTGGATGTGCTGGAGCGCGGGCGTGGAGTGGGGGCTTGCCGCGGCAAGCGCCTTGCCACGCCTTGCCGCGGCCTCGACTTGTCGCTTCCGGGAGCTTGTCGCTCACCGGGCCTTGTCGGGGCGTGTAGCGCGCCGCGGCAAGTTCCTTGGAATGCCTTGGATGGCCTTCCCGGCAAGCGCCTCTTGCCGGGGCCTTGGGACGCTTCTGATGGCCTTCCCGGCAAGCTCCTCTTGCCGGGGTCTTGACTTCTTCCCGGCAAGCTCCTCTTGCCGGGGTCTTGTCTTGAGTACTTTGTTCTTGAATGGTCTTCAAAGGGACCATGGGAAATCTTGGCGGTGACCTGGCAGGCCTTGCCGCGTGACTGCTGCGACTGCCCGTGCACAAGTTCGGGGTACTAAGGGTACCCCTACTTTAGTACACCGACACCAAGCTGGAGAGTTTGGCCGACACCCAGGGCTCCTCCGGTGGTAATGTTGTTTTTAACAACGAGACGAGGCATCCTTCCTTACGGCGACGGCACAGTGGAACTCCCAATGAAAGCACTAATGTCGGTGTCAAAACCGGCGGATCTCGGGTAGGGGGTCCCGAACTGTGCGTCTAAGGCGGATGGTAATAGGAGGCAGGGGACACGATGTTTTACCCAGGTTTGGGCCCTCTTGATGGAGGTAAAACCCTACGTCCTGCTTGATTGATTCTTTATAATATGAGTAGTACAAGAGTTGATCTACCACAAGATCGGAGAGGCTAAACCCTAGAAGCTAGCCTATGGTATGATTGTTTGTTGTCCTATGGACTAAAACCCTCCGGTTTATATAGATACCGGAGGAGGCTAGGGTTACACAAGGTCGGTTACAAAGGAGGAGATATCCATATCCGTATTGCCTAGCTTGCATTCCACGCCAAGTAGTGTCGCATCCGGACACGGAACGAAGTCTTCAATCTTGTATCTTCATAGTCCAACAGTCCGGCCAAAGGATATTATCCGGCTGTCCGGATGCCCCCTAATCCAGGACTCCCTCAACGGGCTTCTAGCAAGAAATGTTCTTACCTACGCATCAAAACCACAACGGTGATTTATCAAGTTTGTTGTTTTAACCTTCAACAAGGACCAGCCACAGTCAAATTCGATTCAACTAAAGTTGGAGAAACAGACACCCACCAGCCACCTTTATGCAAAACTAGTTGCATGTCTGTCGGTGGAACCGGTCTCATGAATGTGGTCATGTAAGGTTGGTTCGGGGTGCTTCATCCAAAAATACCGCCGAATCAAAATAAGAAATTGGTGGTAAGCAGTATGACGATCACCACCCACAACTCTTTGTGTTCTACTCGTGCATATCATCTACGCATAGACTTGGCTCGGATGCCACTGTTGGGGAACGTAGCATGCATTTCAAAAAAATTCCTATGCTCACGCAAGATCTATCTAGGAGATGCATAGCAACGAGAGGGGGGGGAGTGTGCCCATGTACCCTCGTAGACCGAAAGCAGAAGCATTTGACAACACGATTGATGTAGTCGGACTTTTCCTTGTTCCGACCGATCAAGCACCGAACGTACGGCACCTCCGAGTTCTGCACATGTTCAGCCCGATGACGTCCCTCGAACTCTTGATCCAATAAATTATTGAGGGAGAGTTCCGTCAACACGACGGCATGGAGACGGTGATGGTGAAGTGATCCGCGCAGGGCTTCGCCTAAGCACTACGTGAATATGACCGGAGGCGTAAACTATGTAGAGGGGCACCGCACACGGCTAACAATGTTTGTTGTGTGTTCTAGCGGTGCCCCCTTCATATATATATAGGTTGGAGGAGAGGAGAGGCAGCCAAGGGGGCGCCCCAAGTAGGAGGAATCCTACTTGGGGTCCTCCCAATTCGGCCTCCCCCCTTCCTACTCCTATTCGGAGTAGGAAGGGAAGAGGGGGGAGGGGGAATCCTATTCCCTTTTTCCTTTCCTCCTTCCCCTTTTCTACTCCAATTTGAACAGCCCATATGGCAGGGGCTCACCAGCCCCTTAGGGGCTGGTCTGTCCCCCTCTTGGCCCATTAGGGCCCATGTAGTTGCCGGGGGATGCCTGGAACCCCTTCAAGTGACCTGATATACACCCGGTACCCCCGGAACACTTCCAGTGTCCGAAATATCATCGTTTAATATATGAATATTTACCTCTCAACCATTTTGAGACTCCTCGTCATGTCCACGATCTCATCCGGGACACCGAACAACATTTGGCCACCAAATCACGAAACTCATATAATACAAAATCGTCATCGAACGTTACCCTACGGGTTCGAGAACTATGTAGACATGACCGAGACACCTCTTCGGTAAATAACCAACAGCGGAACCTGGATGCTCATATTGGTTCCCACATATTCTACGAAGATCTTTATCGGGTGTACGGTAACAACAACATACGTTATTCCCTTTGTCATCGGTATGTTACTTGCTCGAGATTCGATCATTGGTATCTTCATATCTAGTTCAATCTCGTTACCGGCAAGTCTCTTTACTCGTTACGTAATGCATCATCCTGTAACTAACTCATTAGTCACATTGCTTGCAAGGCTTATTATGATGTGCATTACCGAGAGGGCCCAGAGATACCTCTCTGATACTCGGAGTGACAAATCCTAATCTCGATCTATGCCAACCCAACAAACACTTTTGGAGATACCTGTAGAGCATCTTTATAATCACCCATTTACGTTGTGCGTTTGATAGCACACAAGGTATTCCTCCGGTATTCAGGAGTTGCATAATCTCATAGTCAAAGGAATATGTATAAGTCATGAAGAAAGCAATAGCAATAAAACTTAACGATCATTATGCTAAGCTAATGGATGGGTCTTGTCCATCACATGATTCTCCTAATGGTGTGATCCCGTTCATCAAATGACAACACATGTCTATAGTTAGGAAACTTAACCATCTTTGATTAACGAGCTAGTCTGGTAGAGGTTTACTAGGGACACTGTGTTTTTTCTATGTATACACACATGTATCAAGTTTCCGGTTAATACAATTCTAGCATGAATAATAAACATTTATCATGATATAAGGAAATATAAATAACAACTTTATTATTGCCTATAGGGCATATTTCCTTCAGAGGGCGCACCCCCTACCTTGTGGGCCCCTTGGTGAGTTCCTGACCTAGCTCTTCGTCCTATATATTCACATATATTCCAAAACCCTTAGGGGAGTCCACGAAAATACTTTTCCGCCACTGCAACCTTCTATTCCTGTGAGATCCCATCTTGGGGCCTTTTCCGGCATCCTGCCGGAAGGGGGTATGATCATGGAGGGCATCTACATCCACTCTATTGCCCTTCCGATGAAGCATGAGTAGTTTACCTCAGACCTACAAGTCCATAGCTAGTAGCTAGATGACTTCTTCTCTCTCTTTGATTCTCAATACCATGTTCTCCTCAATGTTCTTGGAGATCTATTCGATGTAATCTTCTTTTGCGGTGTGTTTGTCGAGATTCGATGAATTACGGATTTATGATCAGCTTATCTATGAATATTATTTGAATCTTCTCTGAATTCTTATATGCATGATTTGATATCTTTGTATTTGTGTTCGAACTATCGGTTTGGTTTGGCCAACTAGATTGGTTTTTCTTGCAATGGGAGAGGTGCTTAGCTTTGGGTTCAATCTTGCGTGATTTCACCCAGTGAAAAAGTAGGGGTAGCGAGACACATATTGAAATGTTGCCATCAAGGATAAAAAGATGGGGTTTTCATTATATTGCTTGAGTTCATTCCTCTACATCCTGTCATCTTACTTAAGGCGTTACTTCGTTTTTATGAACTTAATACTCTAGATGCATGCTGGATAGCGGTCGATGTGTGGAGTCGAAGAAAAACTATTCCAACCATCGCAAGTTCCAGAAATCACTGATCCAATCTAGACACCATCACGGAGGGGTTCGTCATCCTCATTGGTGCCTCTCTGATGATTTGTGAGTAGTTCATTGTGGACCTACGGGTCCATAGTTAGTAGCTAGATGGCTTCCTCTCTCTCCTTTGATTCTCAATACAATGGTTTGTTGGAGATCTATTTGATGTAACTCTTTTTCCGGTGTGTTTGTTGGGATCCGATGAACTTTGAGTTTATGATCAGATCTATGTTTTTCTCCATGAAAGTTATTTGAGTCTTTTGATATCTTATATGCATGATTACTTATAGCCTCGTATTTCTTGTTCGAATCTTTGGTTTAGTTAGGCAGACTAGATCAATTTTTCTTGCCATGGGAAGAGGTGCTTTGTGATGGGTTCGATCTTACGGTGCTCGATCCCAGTGACAGAAGGGGAAACGACACGTATGTATCATTGATATTAAGGATAACAAGATGGGATCTATTCCTACATGAATAGATATTGTCTACATCAAGTCATCGTCCTTACTAAATTACTCTGTTTCTCCATGAACTTAATACACTAGATGCATACTGGATAGCGGTCCATGTGTGGAGTAATAGTAGTAGATGCAGGCAGGAGTCGGTCTACTAATCTTGGATTTGATTCCTATATAATGATCATTTCTTGGATATCGTCATGATTATTTTAAGTTCTATCAATTGCCCAACAGTAATTTGTTTACCCACCATATGCTATTTTTCTCGAGAGAAGCCACTAGTGAAATCTATGGCCCCCGGGTCTCTTCTTTACCATATTTGCCTTCGAGATCTATTTTTATTCCCTTTTATTTTCATATCTATTAATCCAAAAACCCAAAAATACCTTGCTGCAATTTTTATTTATTTATTTATTTTATCTCGCGTTCCCACGAGATCTATTTATCCAATCTACTACAATTATATCTATCTTTTACCAGGAAGGGATTGAGAACCCCTCTTTTATGTTGGGTTGCAAGTACTTGTTCTTTGTGTGCAGGTGTCGTTCACGTAGTGTTGCGTGGTTCTCCTACTGGTTCAATAACCTTGGTCTCACCATTGAGGGAAATACCTACCTTTGTTGTGCTGCATCATCCCTTCCTCTTTGGGGAAATACCGACGTAGTTCAAGCCGCATCAGAGCGCGAGGTGGTGGAGGATGCGGCGGCCAAAGCCAAAGTCGCTGGCTTGTGAAGAAGCAGGCGCGCGGGGTCCACCAAATGCTAGCATCATATCCTCCAATGGCTTCAACCTCCTGTAGTCGATTTCTACATGGACAGGTACAGTCTCATAGGGGACCACAAGGGGAATGGGCCGACGAGGAAATGGTGATTTCCTCCACCCTTCTCCGTCTCCGTTCATCTTAACTTTTTTAGTATAAATGTAGTTCTGTCCAGCTATGAACTGAGATATCTTTTGTTGTATGAACTATGTCCATTTGCTAGTATGAATTTTCTTTGCGGAAATGATCAGGTATATTATTAAAGTTCACTGGAAGTACAAAGCCTCTCAAACATGGTAAAAATCACACCAAGATTTCTAGACAGCCGAACAACCAACACTGCCGCTGGAACAAGCCATTGACACTCCACTGTCACCGCTCCCCTACCAGAGTCGGCTTGTCAGGAAATGTTCGTGCACGCGGCCCCCCTAAAGACCAGCACCGTGGAGCCAGAATCATCATCCTTGAACCCTTGCATATATCTGAAGTATCTGACACCAAATCTCACCACATGTTAAGAAACTATAACCTCACCGCCCCAAGGAAACAACAGAAATCTACGTCGAAGCTTCGTCGACTACATTTAAACGGATGAACTTAAGGAGGATCGAACCCTGGAAGACAACTTCAAAAAAGAAGCTCCGCCATCTGCCCGAGCGCCGCACCTCCGAGGACTAAAAAACCCAAACCTACAATACTAACTAGAGCGGAGGCACTGGGATACTGCTTGCCGCCATAAGCCACCGAAGTGGCTGGTAGAGGGGAGATGAATGCACGGGCTTGCCATATATATATATATATATATATATAATAAAATGCGACTAATATGTACGTACAACCACTTTTGTTATATACACCGATGTTAATACGTATTGTATGTATACTTGCATATGTTGATCATAATATATTACCAAAAAGGCTTTCGCGCCGCTTTATATATAAAGCAAACCACCAGAGTCACAAGGTTCAACAAATGTTCACACCGCGCGCGCACACACACAAGTAGAAGACAAATAGAGTACACAGGGTTCTACTGAGGGCACAACTCAGTAAGACCTATAAAAAGATGAAAAGAAAAGCGGGGGCACGAACCTCAAGGAGGCTAATCCGGATCAGGAGGTAGTGGAGGAAGTGGCGTCGCCAAGCGGAGAGCCATCGTGCAAATATCTACAATGATGATGTTGATGGTGTCTCGATCCTGGGGCCGGTGATGAGGACATCACAACCATGGGCACCACACCACCAATCATCAATGGTCCAATCACAAGAAGTCACGCAATGCAAATACATGATCAGGTGAAAGCTAACTTAAGTCTATCATTTGACCTTGAAAACATGGTTGTGCCTTCACCTCCTTTGCTGTTGGTTGAACTCACGTGTGATATTGTAGAAGGCCAAACACATTTCATTCCGTGCAAAACAATGTTTTATGGGAAGAAACAAAGTTAGGAATTCATGAAGAAATGAGTTGTCTGTTGAAGCAACATTGTTCCGATTCTGACGGAACAATGTTCTGCACGAGTTTGGATATTCCAACTTGCGAAAGGTTCCTAGAACACGAGTTTGCTCCTGAAGGAAACATTGTTCGACTCTAGTGAACAATGTTTGGTCGAGAACTGCCAATCACCTCCAACAAGAGTTTTCAGAAGCTACCTCATTAAGTCTCTAAGCCATTTAGTCAAACCAAAGTTGGTTCTCTTTCACACCTATCCAGGGGGGTTGTCCCGATTAAATAGGCTAGCTCTTCCCTTTGTTGGGGATTTTTTCCATTTCTATCAAAGACCAAAGACATAGACTCCTCCTGAGATTGGAGATCCCTCGTTACCCTTATTCTCTTGATTCCTTGAGAAATTGCTCCTAATTCATGCACCATGACTAGATCATGTTGTGTGGGTTAGAGTTTGTGGTTTCCCTTGCGGATTGCACCTATTCCGTGCTCCACGACTTGAGAATGGTTGTGTTGGGTAGTATTGTCAATTGTGCATCGGCGAATGTTCGGATTGCAAGCTTCAGTGAGCATCGTACTCATCGGGTCATAATCTCTTATTTTCCATTTTTGGCTGTTTGCAGCTACTTATCTTCTTCCATTTAGCGATCCTACGCCGTGAAGATCTGACCTCCCCTTTAACACCCTCTTCTCCGAAGATGGTGTCGCATCATCTGGTATTCAAAGCGAGGTTTACACGGTAGGATATGTATCTTCATTGCTAGATCTATCCTTTTTAGTTTGGTTTTCCCCATCCTAGAGTCCAAAGCCAAAAAGCCACAAAAAATCCAAGCCTTTATTTGCAGAGATATAGTTGTTTGATTTCCTCTTTGTGTGTGCACCAAGTTCTATGCCAAGTTGCTACTGCTTTTCTTTGGGTCTTGTTGTTGGATATATTGTGTTGCAAAAAAGTAAGAGAGATAGAGAGAGAGGAGTGAAAAAAAGAGAAGAGAAAATGTTGAGCAAGTGTGCAATCATATTCAGTTTGGTGAGAAATTTTAGAAGTTGTAGTGGCAAGTGTTGCAGCTCAAACATGGTGCAAGGATCTACAAATTTTTCTTGTTCATTTGGTTTGCATCGATTGGATCTCGGCACTAGCCCTCCTCATTTTACCCCACCCAGATCCACCTAGAAACGGTCAGCTTCCTTCCTTTCATTCGCCCCTCCACTCCTGTTTTGCTACCACCGCACAACCGCTAAGGAATCATTAGAATTTGGGTAAGCAAGAAGGTGAGTTGAGTGTTTTCCACATATATTTTTCTTTTGTCCACTTGTTTCCGAGAGTTAACATGACATGATCCAACTTGAGTGTACATGGACATCAACATGTGGATGATGATCTTCCAAAAACTCGTGCAGCACTTGGTGAAATGATTGAGGAGAGTATAACTGCAGCTATGCAAAGGATGTTCGGAGGCCGTCTTCCTATCGCGGGTAATGGGGATCAACATCAACACAACCCCGCTGCCTCGCTGGCCACCGACAACTAATGACGTCAAGGAAACAAGGATCGCCACGATGGTCGTGGAAGAGCGGTAGGAGATGCTACCCAAGACGCCCCTGTTGTTGGTGTTGACCGGAGGCGTGGCGAATTTGCTGCCCCCATGAGGGTGGGCTGCATGGAGGAGAAGTTCGCAGGCAAGGCCATGACCCCCGCGGGTTTTCCGCTGATCACCAGCGACGAGCGGCACATGATGGTGATGCCATCTCCCTTGAAGATCTCTCCGAGCATGGCGACGAAGATGAAGGCATGGGTACCATGAACCCTACTCCCCGCCTCACCGTGGTGCTGTTTTTGGTCGCAATGGTCATCATTATGACCGCCGTGATCAAGATGACTGTGACAACCAAGCGAGAGAGAAGCTGCATGTGCCATCGTTCACGGGAATAGAGGATTCGGATACATACATTGAGTGGGAGGAGAAATGCGATAAAATCTTTCACATCCATGGTTTTTCTGAAGCAAAGAGAGTTGATCTTGTTGTTCTAGAGTTCTTTGGTTATGCTCTTACATGGTGGAATCAACTGCAAGACGATTGGTTGATGTTGGGCAATAATCATATCCGCAGCTGGACCTTGATGAACGAAGTCATGAGGCATCATTTTGTTCCATCATACTATGAGAGGCAATTGTACAAGCGGTTGCAGGGGCTCACTCAAGGTTCCCGCATGGTTGAGGAGTACTATAAAGAGATGGAGGTGCTACTAATTCGAACAAGAACCCGTGAAAGTGATGAGGAAAAGATTGCGAGATTTTTACATGGACTAAATGATGAAATATCAGATTTTGTGGAGATGTTTTCTTATACATTACAAGATGTGGTGCATCAAGCTATACGAGTTGAGAATAAGAATATGCATAATGGTTGTACTCGTGCTTTCCAAGGTCGCACCACCACACGCTCATGACAGCGAACACAATAGCCATATGGTTCTCAGTTTGAGGGTGCACCACCTAGACACCCACATGCCTCGACGGCTTCCTCACCTTCTATTCGCAATTAAGATAAGAGGTCATCATCTATAGTAGGAGTATCCTCCGCTCCACCTCCAGAAAAGAGTTCCACGCGCAGCAATGACATTCAATGCCATAAGTGCAAAGGAAGAGGTCGCATTTCTTCAGAATGTCCAAGCGAAAGAACTACATTCATCAATGAACAAGGTGAAAGGGAGTCTGAAAGTGACCTGAAGGTGGCAATGATGAAGTGGAAGAGGAGCAAGGTTGGGAAATAGGAGGCACTACTTTATCTCATGAAGAACTTGATGGTGAAGCTTTGGGTTGCATGTCGTTCACTTAATGCCCAAGTTGTGGAGGAGGAAAAGGGGTAGCGGCATAATCTTTTCCACACCCGTTGCCTTATCAACTCAAAGATGTGTCAAGTGATTGTTGATAGTGGTAGCTGCAACAATATTGCAAGCACAGAGATGGTCAAGAAGCTTCAATTGCAAACAAAATGTCACCCACATCCATACCGCATGAAATGGCTGAATGATTGTGGTGAAATTAAGGTGATTAGCAGCATGCAAATACCAATTTCAGTAGGGACATATTAGGATGATGTTGAGTGTGATGTGGTGCCGATGCAACTTGTCTCTTGCTTCTTGGACAACCGTGGTTGCATGACCGCGATGTGCGAATCAGCGGGCGTGCGAATCGCTTATGTTTTGTCCATAGAGGAGAAAAGTTCACTTGGCTGCCCATGACACCCGAGGAAGTCTATCTTGATGAGATGAAAAGAAAAGGAAAGAAAAAGGGAGAGAGTGATCATACACAAAGAGTGAGCCACCAACATAGTGAGGGAGTGTTTCCACAGCCAAAAGCCCCACAACCAAATATGACCAAGCCCTAGGAAAAATAGGGATTAGTTATGATGGCTAGGAAAAGGGATATGCGAGAATTGAGAGAACCTAATACTCCATTCTTTGTACCCATGTACAAGGAAACTTTATTGGCTACCAACGACTTACCCTCAACTCTTTCTATTGTTTTTTTATCTTTTACATGAGTATGAGGATGTGTTTCCCAAGGAGCTACCACCTGGTTTGCCACTGAAGCGGGGTATTGAGCACCAAATCGACTTGGTTCCGGGTGCCCCACTACCAAACCGACCACCGTACCGAGCAAACCCAGAGGAGACGAAGGAAATTCAGAGGCAAGTAGAAGATCTTCTTAACAAAGGGTATGTAAGGGAAAGTCTTTCTCCTTGTGTTGTTCCCATTCTTTTAGTTCCAAAGAAAGACAGTACCATGCGCATGTGCACTGATTTTATATCCATTAACAACATAATTGTAAGATATCGGCACCCTATTCCTAGGCTCGATGACATGCTTGATGAACTTTGTGGCTCCACCATATTTTCCAAAATTGATTTGCGATGTGGTTACCACCAAATAAGAATGAAAGAGGGTGATGAATAGAAAACTGCATTTAAGACAAAATTTGGCATGTACGAATGCACCTAGTACTTTCATGAGATTGATGAATCATGTGCTTAGATCCTTAATTGGCCAGTTTGTAGTGGTTTACTTTGATGACATATTTATTTATAGCAAAACTTTGGAGGATCATGATGGACAATAAAATGTGTGCTTGCTGTCCTACAGGAGGAAAAATTGTATGCTAACATGGAAAAGTGCACATTTGCACAAACAAGGTTCTGTTTCTTGGCTTTGTTGTTTCAGCAAAAGGTGTGGAGGTCGATGAAGAGAAAATCAAGGCTATTCGTGAGTGGATGCCTCCACACAATGTGAGCCAAGTACGTAGCTTCCTCAGACTTGCAGGTTTCTACCGCCGGTTCGTGAAGGATTTCAGCACCATTGCTGCACCAATGAATGAGTTAACAAAGAAAGACACTCCATTCCACTGGGGTGATACCCAAGACAAGTCCTTCCAAGAACTGAAGATGGGATTGACATCAGCCCCATTGCTTTCACTTTGTGATTTTGGTAAGACATTTGAGATTGAATGTGATGCAAGTGGTGTTGACATTGGTGGAGTTCTAATGCAAGAAGGTAAACCCATCGCCTATTTTAGTGAGAAGCTTAATGCTCCAACTCTTAATTATTCCGTCTATGATAAAGAATTGTATGCACTTGTTCGATCTTTGGAAACATGACATCATTACTTGTGGCCAAAAGAGTTTGTAATACATTCTAACCATGAATCTTTAAAACATCTAAAGGTCCAACTCAAACAGAACTGTAGACATGCAAAATGGAGTGAGTTCATAGAGTCTTGTCCTTATATTGTCAAGTACAAGAAAGGGAAGGATAACGTTGTTGCCGACACATTGTCTAGGCTTCACATTTTACTTTCCCAACTTGATGTTAAAATCCTTGGTTTAGAAAGCACTAAAGAATTGTATGCTAACGATTTATATTTTGCTGAACCATTTTAAAAGTGCAACAAGGAAAAGGGATGGGAAAAGTTTCACTTGCATGATGGATTTCTATTTCGAGCTAACAAATTGTGCATCCCAGATTGTTCTGTTCGTTTGTTGTTATTGTAGGAGGCTCAAACTATTGGTCTCATGGGACATTTTGGAGCCAAGAAAACTGAAAGTGTGCTCGTTGATCACTTCTTTTGGCTGCGAATGATACGTGACGTGGAACGCTACGTGATGAGATGCGAGATTTGTCACAAAGCTAAGTCCCGCTTGAATCCTCATGGTTTATATACTCTATCTATTTTGAATACTCAGTGGGAAGATATTTCTATGGATTTTGTTCTTAGTTTACCACGGACTAGGAGGGGGAGTGACTCTGTGTTTGTAATAGTTGATCATTTTAGCAAAATGGCACATTTTATCCCATGTCATAAGAGCGATGATGCTTCACACGTTGCTGATCTGTTTTTCAGGGAAGTTGTGCGGCTACATGGAGTACCATGCATGATTGTGTCAGACCGTGACACCAAATTTCTGAGCTTCTTTTGGAAGACCTTGCGTGGAAAACTTGGCACCAAGCTCCTATTTTCCATGACATGCCACCCACAAACTGTTGGACAGACTGAAGTTGTCAACCAAACATTGTCCATGATGCTACGAGCAGTCCTCAAGACAAATTTGAAGATGTGGGAAGAGTGCCTAGCTCATGTGGAGTTCGCGTATAACAGGGCAGTACATTCAACCACTAAATTTTTCCCATTTGAACTTGCTTATGGATTCAAACATGAGCTCATGCAGCGGGGTCTCCTGCGACGTGAGCTGCGGTGCATCACTCTCGGTGTTGGAGGTACACGGCGACGTGTTCATGTGCGAACAAACTTTTTGGCTACTCCACTGGGGAACACGTCACCGTATACCTCTAACGCCGAGGGTGATGCACCGCAGCTCACGTCGAAGGAGACTCGTCCGGAAGCGCGGTACACAAGCAATCCGGCGGGCGCTTATGAGCACCCGAAACCCCACGCTCCCGGGAGGGACCCCGTCTGGACGCACGGTGGCTATGGTCAGCCCTAGGTCGGTTCGCCCGCCCCTAGAGCCTCGAGGATCGCTTCCCTTCAATACGAAGGACGAATGAAGAACGAGAGAGAAAGAACAAGGGAGAGATGTAAAACTTGGGTAAAAAGTAGATGGGTTTTGCGATTGTATGTTGTTATTCAATCGGCCATCACCCCTGAGGTATATAAGAGGCAGATGGAAACCATACATGGGTCCATCTCGGAATCCAAACTTTCCAAAACTATTCGGTTTACAACCTGGCTGCACCTTGCGGGTCATGTTTAAGGCAGTAAACGACCTCAGATGGAAACGATCCCAAAAGCAATCTTGACCGTTTCGACGAGACAAACAACTTTCATGTTGAACGTTTTTTTATTAGAGGCCATCTTGAGAGGGTTTTCGGCAGTTTTCCGAAGTCTACTACGGAAAAATCCAAAATCCGGACAAACATCTCCGGAGTGTCCGGCTATCCTCGGAGAAGTCCAAAAACCGGATGATCATTCCCGGAGTGTCCGGCCATCCTGATGCAGCCACGTATTTTCGGCTCTAACTTTTGCATATGAACTCCGATTTAGACAGTTTTATATCAAACTCAACCGCTTTGACGAGACGCACAACTTTCATGTTGAAACTTTTTCCATTTAAGGCCCTCTTAATTGGGTTTCAAGCCATTCGTTAATCTGGTGTCAACCTGAGCATCTCTGAACTTGTCATAACGTTTGCATCCGAGCTCTATTTTATACCATCTTCATATCCATCTTGATCCTCTCGAAGAGAGCCATCCCATGGTGACTTTCAGTAATAAGTTTGAATTAATCTTGACATGGATTCAAGCTACTCTTCATGATCGTGCCACTTTTGAGCGTCAACACATGCCCCCCAATTTTTCGACAAAGCTAGCGTTCCGAAAAATAATTTGTACCATATTTGTTCTAAGGACGATTTCAACAATCCATCGACCATTTATATGTGCTTAGGGTGATAATTATATATCGGCCATGTTTATGCTTAGGGCGATAATTCTATATCGGCCTTTGATTTTAAATTTTGGTTTACATCATACCTTGAAACCGATTATGACCAGTCGGCTTTAAAGAGATGGGAATGAACCCGTTCCTCGTAGCACTAAGGAAATTGAACTCTGAGAGGTCACGCCCTATTAAGCAAGTAACATCAGGATGATTCCAATCCACCGACGCATCGGCCAAAGCAACACAAGCCGAATTATCAACGTGAATGACTTCTACTTCATCATCGACCCATTGTATTAAGAATTGGTGCATGGTAGATGTCACGCACTGGTTAGCATGAACCCAATCACGGCCTATATGACATTATACTTGCACCTCGGCGATGAAGAATGTGATGGCCAAAGTTTTGCTTCCCACAGTGAGTTCCATGCACATCACACCTTTGTCCTCTGTCTTTTCTTTACCCTCAAATCCGTTAAATACCATATTGGTCTTCATCAATGCATCATCATTTAATCCAAACTTCTTGAAGACCGAATAGGGCATAGGATTTACCACAACACCACCATCAACGAGCATCCTAGCAACCGGTGATCCGTTAATATAACCTTTGAGGTACAATGGCTTTAAGTGTTTCACCGGTTCTTTCGGCTTGTCAAAGATAGCGTTCTAAGGACCAAAATCTAGCGGGGCCACCTCCTCTTCTCCACCTATAGCACGAAACTCGGCAAGTAAGTAATACACCATATTAATATCCATATCTTCCCGAACTGGCGTAGATTCGTAATCCACCATCTCATCTTCATCTCCCAATGTGTATATTGGGCTTAAAGTTTCCTCAACTGAAGGGGATCTTTCAGGTGGTGTGGACGATGTAATAGGGGCCGCATCATCCTCTTTTGCTGGTGAAGGTGTTGCTGTAGCTAATGTAGAAGCATTTGTGTTTTCTTTTTGTTTAGGCCTCCACACTTGTTTTGTGAGTGCCATGGGCCGAATTTCATGGAACAATTTGTCCCTTTGCTTCTCTTCTTTTCACTCTACCTTCTCGTGGTTCCTCATATGTTGCAATCTTCTTTTCATGGTCTTAGTTAAACCGGGAGGACACCACTTAGGTTGAGTATATTTGGGATCCCTAGGTTTGGCCTTGCTTGGAGAAAATTTTGTTGACCGATTAGCACCATAGCTCAAATGGCCATGTGTGGGATAATAAAGCCTCTCGCGAGCAGGCCTTCTAGGTGCTGCCCACCCCATATGAAAAGCATAAGGAGCCATTGGGGGATGCCCCCATCCTCCATTGAAGTCTCCCATGTAATATGGCGGATAGGGGGGTTGTGACATCCATGGTGTCGGTGCCCATGACCCATATGGCCTTGCATAGCATAGAAACTCTTCCTCCGGAGGCGATCTTGAACACTTTGAATGTGATGCCGATTATAGCTAGAACCGGCCGCTTGACTTGCATATTTGGATAGCAACATATCAAAAGTTGGCTTCATTCGCTTGCGCTTAGCTTCACTCTTTTCCCACTTGCCAACTTCTGAATTTTTGGGCTTGATAAATTTAACATGAGTATCTTCTTGTACTTGTGGTTGCCTCCCGAGTGCAGGATTTTTTATGGTGATCTTCAATACTTCCTTGCCATCGGGTTGCTTATCAAGCACAACCTCTCTTCCTAGGACTTTGTCGCCCTTCTTGCCTTTCCTGGGTTCACCAATAACAACATTATCTTTATTAGCAGATTCGGCTATGCTAGGCCGAATTAACATTTTCTTTTCCTCCAAGTCCATGGTGTTTATTGGGAAGGGTTTTTATCAACTTGCGTCTCAGCAAAATTCAATTGTCCGTCATTAATGGCCGATTGTATCTATCGTCGAAAAACATTGCAATCTTTAGTAGGATGAGAAAATGAATTATGGTACTTGCAATAAGCTCTCCATTTCAGCTCGTAAAACGGTGGTATAGTGTGTGATATTCTAATCATCTTATCTTGCAAGAGAGCATCAAATATTTGATCAGACTTAGATATATCAAAAGTACACTTCATCTCCTCACCATGATTCTTGCGAATCGGCTTAAGAGCATTGCATGTATAGGGTTTGGCCTTTGAGGACAAACAAACTCAGTAGTTTATACATCAGCCTCATCGTCTGAATTATCATCATTGTATTCAACCATATGCATTCTAGGACGATCGGTTGTAGACCTATGAACCTCTTTACTTCGACTCTCTTGAGCCAAAGCTTTTTGTAAGACTTGGTTAATATTCAAAAACCCATAACTTTCTAGCCTCTCTTTAATGTGAGTTTTTAAACCATTAAAAACAAGATCTACCAAGTCTCTCTCAGTTATCACTAGCAATAACATCTATTTTTCATACCGATTCATCATGTTTGTGCCTAACCAATGTAAGATGTGACAACTTAAGCTCATTATCGCCGTTATAAAAGTGATCATGAAACTTCTGCTCTAATTGCGACCATAAGAGAATTGAACCATGTGGTAAAGTAGCAAACCATGAAAATGTGGTGCCAGTTAAAGATAAGGGAAATAAACGCACTTTCAATTCTTCTATGGAACCTGCTTTACCCAATTGTGCTAGATACTAACTAACATGCTCCCATGTTGTTTTCGTGTCCTCTCCACTAAATTTGACAAAATTAGGAACCTTGAGGGTACAAAACTGTATCAAAGTGTTCAGGATAAGGCTTTTGGTACACACGACTCTTTACTTTCGGCTCGTTTCCGAAAGTTTCTAGAAACATCTTATGCAAATCCTCCCTTAATTTAGCTAAAATTGGATCCGAGGTAGATGAAGATGTTTGTGGCAATGACATAGGAGCAACCTGAGTACTAGCTATTGGTGCAACTTATGGGATGGGCGCCGAACCATAATTCGGCGGAAGAGCAAACATGATTGCGCCTATGGGTGGTGTGACAAAGTGATTCGGCGATGACGCTGAATTGGGCATACTCATAATAGGATTAGGATATGCAGGTGTAGCCACAATCTGGTTGGTTTGACTAGGGTAGAAATTCAATGGCATACTATATTGTTGTTGTATAGGAGGTGCCAATGAAATAGGTAAAGTTGGACTAAGGTTTTCAGATACACCAACATTACCACTAGATGATGGAGGCATATTTTTCTTAGCATTAGTATTTTCCACAAAAGAATTGTACGTCATCACATTACCCTTACTAACAAGACTTTCAATCACAGCCACTTGCTCTGGAGAAAAAACTTTACTCACAGTGATTACATCTTGTTCATCGATGAGGGGAGGAAAATTGACGTTCCCAACCGGAGTGATGTTGCCTTGATAGTCCTTCTTGAAACTTGCAAGAAACACCTCCAAATCCTCCTCCTCGTGCCTCTTCTTGAGCACTTCAAAAGCCTCTTCACCCTACTTCTTACGCGTTTCATAGGCTTGGCGATGTTCCTTCGATAGTTCATGAAGACTGGGCTTAATGATGTTATCGGCGTCAACTTCCGAGGGCTTGGGGAGATTAGACATGGTTGATGATGATTCTTGATCTTATCTCCCCAGTGGAGTTGCTAAAAAGTGTGTTCGCACACGAACACGTCACTATATACCTCCAACGCCGAGGGTGATGCTCCACAGCTCACGTCGAAGGTGACCCGTCCGGAAGGGCGGTACGCAAGCAATCCGGCAGGCACTTTTGAGCACCTGAAACCCCAAATGCCCGGATGGGACCCTTTCTGGACGCGTAGCGGATATGGGCTGCCGTAGGTCGGTTCGCCCGCCCCTAGAGCCTCGAGAATCACTTCCCTTCAATGCAAAGAACGAATGAAGAACGAGAGAGAAAGAACAAGGGAGAGATGTAAAACTAGGGTAAAAAGTAGACGGGTTTTGCGATTGTGTGTCATTGTTCAATCGGCCATCACCCCTTAGGTATATAAGAGGCGGATGGACTTTCCATGCAAGGAAAGGTTAGAATTCACATTCAAAACCCTAGATGGGCCCAACTCGGAATCCAAACTTTCCAAAATTGTTCGGTTTACAACCTGGCTGCACCTTGCGGGTCATGTTTGAGGCAGTAAACGACCTCGGATGGAAACAAGTCCAAAAGCAATCTTGACCGTTTTGACGAGACGAACAACTTTCATGTTGAACGTTTTTTTTATTAGAGGCCATCTTGAGGGGGTTTTCGGCAGTTTTCCGAAGTCTGCGGCAGAAAAATCCAAAATCCAGACAAACATCTCCGGAGTGTCCAGCCATCCTGGGAGAAATCCAAAACCCGGATGATCATTCCCGAAGTGTCCAGCCATCCTGATGCTGTCGCGTATTTTCGACTATAACTTTTTCATACGAACTCTGATTGAGACTTTTTTGTATCAAACTCAACCGCTTCGACGAGACGCACAACTTTCATGTTGTAACCTTTTCCATTTGAGGCCTTTCTGATTGGGTTTCAAGCCATTATTTAATCTGGTGTCAACATGAGCATCTCTGAACTTGTCATAATTTTTGCATCCGAGCTCCGTTTTATACCATCTTCATATCCATCTTAATCCTCTCGAAGAGAGCCATCCCTTGGTGACTTTCAATAATAAGTTTGAATTAATCTTGACATACCTTCAAGCTACTCTTCATGATCGTGCCACCTTTGAGCATCAACAGGAACGAACCACCTTGATGCAAGTAAGCGTGTTGATTTCGTCAAGAAACTTCATGCCCAGGGAAAGGAGAACATTGAGAAAATTACTGAACAATATACGAAGCGGGTAAATAAGACCAGGAAGAAGCTGGTTTTCGAGCAAGGCGATTTGGTATGGGTAAACCTTCGGAAGGACCGTTTTCCTAAGCAACACAAGTGCAAGTTGCAGCCACGCAGCGATGGACCATTTGCGGTGCACGAGAGGATCGACGGCAATGCTTACAAGATCGATCTTCCAGAAGAATATGGTGTTAGCCCAACCTTCAATCTCTCCAATCTTTCCCCATACTTTGGGCCTTTAGAGTCGAGGACGACTCCTTCTCAAGAGGGGGAGGATGATGAGGACATCCCAATGGGCACCACACCACCAATCATCAACAATCCAATCACAAGAAGTTGCGCAATGCATATACATGATTAGGTAAACAATCCAATCACATGAAGGCGTGTGTGATACACAACATGCGGTTCACTCGGATGAACTGTTTGTGATTAGGCAAAACAAAAGAAACGGGCAGCCAGATGACGGTGTGTGTGATAGACAGCATATGGTTCACTCGGATGAACTGTTTGTGATTAGGCAACACAAAAGAAACGGTCAGTCAGATCAAGGTGTGTGCGATATACGGCATGCGGTTCACTCAGATGAACTGTTTGCGTTGACACAAGAGAATAGAAACGGTTCAACTTAACAAGACGTGTGCGTTGTGCGATGGGATTGCATACAGGACAACATATATATATATAGGATAGGTGGCTACTACAACCATGGCATTTGCACACACCAAAGTAAACTATTACATGCATAATTACATAGGTGGCTACTACAGACATGACATTTCCAAACACCAACAATAAAGTGAACTATATATTACATGCATGATTAACTAGCATAAACGATCATCTGATCATCATCTACTTCTTGTGACGCTTGCTCTGCTTGTGGTTCGATCCGGGCTCGTCGATTTTGGTAACGAGGCACTTCCTCATGTCAACGATTCGCCTGTGCATCTCGTAGCATGTGTACACACTCTTGGGCGCGAACCTGAGGTGAGGTTCATCCATTTGCCGCATCCAGGCCCCGTGCTAGGATACGGGACTTGTTCTCTAGGCATCTTGCTTCATCTTTTCGTAGTAGGGGTCGAAGATGGCCGAGGCGAGTTCGACCAGGGAATCCTTCTTCATGCTGCCGCAGACCCTGTAGTGGTCACAGATTTTGACAAGGTTCTTGTAGGCCAAGCCCGTAACATGGAGCGCGTTTACATCGTTGGTGGTTTCCACCATGGCGACCTTGTAGTCGGAGCTGTTGACAAACCTGTTGAAACGCTCGCGAGGCTCTGTGGCCATGCAGTAGTGGTAGACGAGGACATGATGGCCCATGCACAACTGGGCAACGGCAACCTTCTGATCTATGCCAGGACGACCGGTGGTGTACTTGAGGTCGATGCCGACCACCTTGTACTTGTCTCGCGCAAGCAACTGCTCAACACTGTTGATGTAGTCATCCACCACGGCCGGGTCGATGGTGTCCACCACCGAGATATCCGTCTCCCTCGCGTGGGTCTCCACTCTATGCTCGCTGAACTCCATTGGAGCGCCGCTGGACATCCCCTCTCTATGTGTCGTCGTGGGTGTGCTTGTTGTGTTGTGGGGCGCGATCGAAAGGTTGAGGAGACTAAGGTTATAATGGCCGCGGGAATTAAAGGGGAAGCCGGACGGCCAGGAATATCGGCAGGCCCTGATGGCAATTCTAATTTGCAGCACGTAACTTTATTGTGCCGCACATAACTGCATCGCGTGGCAACGCGCACAGCGCAACCGCATGCATTTGGGGCCCCCGACGTGATCGTGCGCATGCCCAACCGCTGGCAGAGCGCGTGCGGAGGGACGCGAGCAGAGCGCTCCACGGTCGCCTCAACGGTGATCAATCATATCTATCTCTACTCTTATAAAAGACCAAGTTGGTGATGGTGGTGTGCCCGCCATCGTGTAATATAGACCGTCTGATCTATATCTGACGGTTAGAAAGCAAACTATGACAATTTTGCAAAAAGATACCCGCACCTCTCTCCACACTTGCAAATAAGGACTTCTCTTGTTCGTCCTTTTCTCTCACAAGATAAACTACTCATACAAATGTATCTTGATGTTCCGTGCAACGCACGGGCATCTTGCTAGCATATATATGCATATAGCAGTTGAACACGCAAGGACAAGTTGTCCACAAGCCGAGCACGCCGACGGACGCGAGCAGAGCGTGCCAACGGACGCGACAGAGCACACCGTGGCGCCTAACGGCAAGCGCAGCGCGCCGCGGCACCTAACGGCGAGCAGAGCTTGCCGAGGGACGCGAGTAGAGGACGGCACAGTGATATGTGTCAAATAAGACGAACTATGCAAGCGGTGTCAAAGACATCAAGCACGAATCAGATTAGAGTTGTGTGTGCGATATGTGGCATACAGTTGATCCATCCGAGCTGTGTGTGATGGAATAAGCCATGTGTATTGCGAGCAACGCTTGCTGGTATATAACCTTAAATTTAACTAAAACAGTGTTAATGCATGTTACAAAAATTGTATAGCTGGAAACTATGTTCAAATACGACTCCAACGATATAATCTTTGGCGACATGCATTCGTGTTTTATTAGTTAAATCGTACTTATAAACCAGGACGGGGGTATAGTAGGTAATTAAATCACAAAAGTTTTTTATTAAACATGTCCTCTCGCACGTCTTATCACCCCGCTGCCGCAGATGGCTTACAACGCAAGCTTGCGCAGCGTGCGGGGGCGTTCTTTTGGCCAAACGGTGGCGCCAATGAATCGTCGGTGAGCCTGTTCCCGCACAAACTCGTAGGTTCCCGCGCAAGCTTCCCGCCCGACTCGGTGAAATCCAACAAAATCGCAATGCTTATCGTCCTGCTATAAAAACCCTCATGGCCGGCGAGTCCTACATCGCATTTTGCCCTCCCTCCCTGTAGCTTATCTCGTCTGCTTCTCCTACAATCGCCAATGGCACAGGTCCATCGTCGTTGCTCAGCCACTCCGCCATCATCAGAGGACAACTCCAACTGGGAGGCTACACCACGGCGGCGGCGTAGTCCCCGGCGTAGTGTAGTACGTGTGGCGTCCCTGTTGGGTGTGTGCGGAACACCCACCACATGCTCCGCCGCCGCTGCCCATCGGTAGTTGTCGCCGGCCGCCGTTGCCGCCACACCACCGTCGAAAGCTAGAGCCATCTCCCGCTCCGCCGCCGCGGCTCGAAGGCGGGAGGTGGCCGTCGTTTCCACCACCCCATTGCCGGCCACCATGGCCATCACCCGCTCCGCCACCGCGCCCCAAAGGCAAGAGGTGGTGGTCATGGCCGCCACCCCATCGTCGGCCGCCGCGGCCGCCAGCCCACCGTCAACCGCCGGGATTATCACCCGCTCCGCCGCCGCGGCCCGAAGGCGGGAGGCGGAGGCCCGCACGTGCGTCAGTGACCTTGCGCGCTACATCGAGTTCCTGTGGGAGGAGGAGGAGAGCCTTGTCGAGCATGCAAAAAGCCTTACCGCAGCCATGGCCGCAGCACACGCCGACGCAGAGGCGACGAATCAGGAGATCTATGACCAGTCCAGCTGCTTCGAGAGGGATCATCTGGAGCGGCAGTGGGCGTTTGAGCTGGCGAGCGTTGTTGAACATGCAGCACCGGCAGGCACCATATTGCATTTGTCTAGCTCGTCGGTAGGCTCCTCCTCCTCTGCCTCTTTCTGAGGGGGTGAGCGCGCTCGGCAGAGGAGAGACTGCCGGAAGTAGCACAAAGCCCCTCCGTGGTAGTAGTAGTATTTAGGGGCTATTTTGTTTAGTTCATCTGACTATAGATGTGTGGTCAAACTGTACAACGTACTTAAAATTAGCTAGTATATATAGTTGAACTAGCTATTTCAGTACGTGGTTGGCAACAATTGGGGAGAAGTTTCGTTGGTCCAGCTGTTGTGTTGAACTATTTGTATAAATTAAGAACGACGGCTTAATCTATGAATGAAATCTATGCTTAATTACTGAATTTTATTTGCAAAAATTAGATAGTGCTAATGACTTCTAGCTGCATATTTTGACAAATCGCAGTGTTACAAGGATTGACAAATGGCAACGTTACTAGATCTACAAATGTAAATTTTTCGAGTTTTACAAATGGAAACATACCCAATAATTGTTTGTACGTGGTTGCACACGGGTCATCCAAAACAACTGTTTGCATTGAAAGGATGCACAAATCCTGCGCTGCTCTCACTTTGCATACGGGTGTTCTATCTAAAATGTTTGCGATCAAGAGCTGCTCAAATCCTTCTCGACACATTTTCCCTTGGCTTCCTGGAGAAGCTATCGGTTTGCATACGGGTGGTCTAACTAAAACATTTGCGATGAGTGTTTTATATTTAAAAATCGAATTAAACTGGGGAAACTGAATTAAACCTGGGGAAGCTGACAATTTTTTTACCACGGCATCTTGATGCCGCTCCATGATAGCATGCCAAGTTTCATGAATTTCAGACGAGTTTTGGATTTACTAGAATTTAAAAACCATGTATCTTGGCCGAGTGACGGTGGTAGGGTGTTTGAAATTCATTTCCATTTCTTGCATGGGACCTAAGCATGCACCCAAGGACACATATTTGATTTTTCAACCAGTTTATATGCACTGGAGAACATGCATGTAGTTCAAATTTGAATTAGCACATGAAATGCCTGGAAACCCCAGTTAATGTATAAAAATGTCCAAATGAACCCCGAAAAAAATCCAAAATTGAACACAACATTCTTGTTGTTTTATGTTGACACTCGAAAATTTGACCAAAGCAATAAGAGGCAATGGATATCGTTTCATCCCCAAAGGTGGCACGTTCCCTATCGAAACCATCACGCTTGTTGTGAGAAGCTCTGGTTTGTGAGAAGATTATACCCAAACCTGCCCCAAATGGGACAATTTTTTTACCACGGCATGTTGATGCTGCTCCACAGTAGCACGCCAAGTTTCATGAATTTCAGACGAGTTTTGGATTTACTAGAATTTAAAAACAAGGTATCTCAATGTTTGCGGCCGAGTGACGGTGGTAGGGTGTTTGAAATTCATTCCCATTTCTTGCATGGGACCTAAGCATGCTACCTAGGACACATATTTGATTTTTTCAACCAGTTTATATGCAATGGAGAATGTGCATGTAGTTCCAATTTGAATTATGCACATAAAATGCCTGGAAAACCCACTTAATGTATAAAAATGTCCAAACGAACCCCGAAAAATTCCAAAATTGAACACAACACTCTTGTTGTTCTATGTTGACACTTGAATTTTTTTGAAAGCAATAAGAGGCAATGGATATCGTTTCGTCCCCAAAGGTGGCACGTTCCCTACCGAAACCATCACGCTTATTGAGAAACGCTGGTTTGTGAGAAGCTTATACCCAAACCTACCCCAAATTGGACAAAAAAATTTACCACGCCATGTTGATGCCGCTCCATGATAGCAAGCCAAGTTTCATGAATTTCAAACGAGTTTTGGATTTACTAGAAATTAAAAACCAGGTATCTCAATGTGTGCGCCCGAGTGATGGTGGCAGGGTGTTTGAAATTCATTCCCATTTCTTGCATGGGACCTAAGCATGCAACCAAGGACACATATTTGATTTTTCAACCAGTTTATATGCACTAGAGAATGTACATGTAGTTCAAATTTGAATTATGCGCATAAAATGCCTGGAAAACCCAGTTAATGTATAAAAATGTCCAAACGAAACCTGAAAAATTCCAAAATTGAACACAACACTCTTGTTGTTCTATGTTGACACTCGAATTTTTTTGAAAGCAATAAGAGGCAATGGATATCGTTTTGTCCCCAATGGTGGCACGTTCCCTACCGAAACCATCACGCTTGTTGTGAGAAGCTCTGGTTTGTGAGAAGCTTATACCCAAACCTGCCCCAAATGGGATAAAAAATTTACCATGGCATGTTGATGCCGCTTCATGATAGCATGCCAAGTTTCATGAATTTCGGACGAGTTTTTGATTTACTAGAATTTACAAACCAGGTATCTCAATGTTTGCAGCCGAGTGACGGTGGTAGGGTGTTTCAAATTCATTCCCATTTCTTGCGTGGGACCTAAGCAGTCACCCTAGGACACATATTTGATTTTTCAACCAGTTTATATGCACTGAAGAATGTGCATGTAGTTCAAATTTGAATTATGCACATAAAATGCCTGGAAAACCCAGTTAATGTATAAAAATGTCCAAACGAACCCCAAAAAATTCAAAAATTGAACACAACACTCTTGTTGTTCTATGTTGACACTCGAATTTTTTTGAAAGCAATAAGAGGCAACAGATATCGTTTCATCCCCAAAGGTGTGGCACGTTCCCTACGGAAGCCATCACGCCTGTTGTGAGAAGCGCTGGTTTGTGAGAAGCTTATACCCAAACCTGCCCCAAATGGGACAAAAATTTTACCACGGCATGTTGGTGCCGCTCCATGATAGCATGCCAAGTTTCATGAATTTCAGACGTGCTTTGGATTTACTAGAATTTAAAAACCAGGTATCTCAATATGTGCGGCCGGCTGACGGTGGCAGGGTGTTTGACATTTGTTCCCATTTCTTGCACGGGACCTAAGCATGCAACCAAGGACACATATATGATTTTTCAACCAGTTTATATGCACTAGAGCATGTGCATGTAGTTCAAATTTGAATTATGCGCATAAAATGCCTAGAAAACCCAGTTAATGTATAAAAATGTCCAAACGAACCCTGAATAATTCAAATTTTTTTGACGACACGCCTATAGTTGCATGTTCACTACAGATAAAAGTTCTAGCAATTGAAACACCGTCCATGGCCGCTGTGACCCCATTATGTAATTCAAATCAAGACGAAAAATCAAGTAGATCCCACATAGTTTATTATAACCAACCGTGTGAGATGTAGCACAAAATATCTTCGGACCGTGTCTGAATAAGGGGCCGTATCTGATGACACTTTGCGTGCCAGTTTTTGGGCTGAAGCGATTCCAAATTTTCAGCTTCCACGGAAATATCTACCTCCCCGGCCCCTCCCCCTTAACAAAAGCCACATTTCCCCTGTTTCCGCCTTATTTTCCAAGTTGAAACCTTCACTCCTTGCTTGCAGCGCCGCCGCCTCCTCGCCGACAATCCTCCTTCACGCTGCTCGGCCTCGCCTATCCAGGCAGGTAATCCACACCCGACCCCGATCCTCCTCCTCCTTCCACATCCCACATGCCCTGACCGTCAGTGCGAGCGCGATACCTTCCACCCAAATCACCGACCCCTCCAGCAAATAAGCGCCGACCTATGCCATGGTGCACGCAGTATAGCCAGGACATCAAGGAGCATTTGGCAGCGGAGAAGCAAATCGCAGCCGCACGCGCGTGTGAGGTCGCGATGGCTGCCATTCGTGTCGACCCTAGATCTTGAAGGAGCACCTTGCCATTTGCTAGCTATGCCGGTTAAGCATGCTCGATTTACCCGTTGCGTGTGCTGCTCCTGCCTTTCCTTCAAAAATTCTAGTGAATTGTGCTATCTAATTTTACCATGCAATTTGTTGCTCTAGTGTATATGTTCTATATGTCGTGCAGTGTGGTGCTCTCTTATTAACTGTTTTGTTAATTAGTTGTCATCTTCACTAAACTATTTGGTTCAATTCTGCAAATATGTTGTTCAATTCTTCAGGCTGCAATTTTGTATTGGCTTCCATGTGAGAAATAAATCAAATTTATCTTTACAAAATACATGAGAAACGAATACAATTGCTATATTTCCAAGTTGTCAAGCATGCTTGGTTTGGTTATACATTGTGCAATGTGGTGCTCAGTTAACGTTTGGTTCATTTGTGTTGTGGTGTTTAGTGAATGCTACCTCTTGAGCACTGCGTTGGTTTTCCCTTGAAGAGGAAAGGGTGATGCAGCAAAGTAGCATAAGTATTTCCCTCAGTTTTTGAGAACCAAGGTATCAATCCAGTAGGAGACTACATGCAACAAGTCCCTCGTACCTACACAAACAAATAAGAACCTCGCAACCAACACGATAAAGGGGTTGTCAATCCCTTCACGGTCACTTACGAGAGTGAGATCTGATGGAGATAATAATAATAAGATAAATATTTTTGGTATTTCTATGATATAGATTGAAAGTAAAGATTGCAAAATAAAATAGATTGGAAACTTATATGATTAAAGATAGACCCGGGGGCCATAGGTTTCACTAGTGGCTTCTCTCAAGATAGCATAAGTATTACAGTGGGTGAACAAATTACTGTCGAGCAATTGATAGAAAAGTGCATAATTATGAGAATATCTAGGCATGATCATGTATATAGGCATCACGTCCGCGACAAGTAGATCAAAATGATTCTGCATTTACTACTATTACTCCACACATCGACCGCTATCCAGCATGCGTCTAGAGTATTAAGTTCATAAGAACAGAGTAATGCATTAGGCAAGATGACATGATGTAGAGGGATAAAATCAAGCAATATGATATAAAGCCCATCTTTTTATCCTCGATGGCAACAATACAATGCGTGCCTTGCTGCCCCTGCTGTCACTGGGAAAGGACACCGCAAGATTGAACCCAAAGCTAAGCACTAGTCCCATTGCAAGAAAGATCAATCTAGTAGGCCAAACCAAACCAATAATTCGAAGAGACTTGCAAATATAACCAATCATACATAAAAGATTTCAGAGAAGAATCAAATATTGTTCATAGATAAACTTGATCATCAACCCACAATTCATCGGATCTCGACAAACACACCACAAAAAGAGTTACATCAAATAGATCTCCAAAAAGATCGAGGAGAACATTGTATTGAGATCCAAAGAGAGAGAAGAAGCCATCTAGCTAATAACTATGGACCCGAAGGTCTGAGATAAACTACTCACACATCATCGGAGGGGCCATGGAGTTGATGTAGAGGCCCTCCGTGATCGATTCCCCCTCCGGCGGAGCTCCGGAAAAGGCCCCAAGATGGGATCTCTTGGGTACAGAAGGTTGCGGCGGTGGAAATAGGGTTTCGTGGTGCTCCTGGATGTTTTCTAGGTATATGAATATATATAGGAGGAAGAAGTAGGTCGGTGGAGCCACGAGGGGCCCACGAGGGGGGGGCGCCCAGGGGGTAGGCGCGCCCCCTGCCTCGTGGCCACCTTGTTGGTTGCTTGACATCCACTCCAAGTCCCCTGGATCACGTTTGTTCCTAAAATAACTCTCTCGGAGGTTTTATTCTGTTTGGATTCTGTTTGATATTCCTTTTTTGCGAAACACTGAAATAGGCAAAAAAACAGCAATTTGCACTGGGCCTTGGGTTAGTAGGTTAGTCCCAAAAATAATATAAAAGTGTATGAATAAGCCCATTAACATCCAAAACAGATAATATAATAGCATGGAACAATAAAAAATTATAGATACGTTGGATACGTATCAAGCATCCCCAAGCTTAATTCATGCTCGTCCTCGAGTAGGTAAATGATAAAAACATAATTTTTGATGTGGAATGCTACCTAGAATAATTCTCAATGTAATTTTCTTTATTGTGGCATGAATATTCAGATCCGAGAGATTCAAGACAAATGTTTAATATTGACATAAAAATAAAAATACTTCAAGCATACTAACTAAGCAATCATGTTCTCAAAATAACATGGCAAAAGAAAGTTCATCCCTACAAAATCATATAGTTTGGTCATGCTCCATTTTCGTCACACAAGAATGCTCTCATCTTGCACAACCCCGATGACAAGCCAAGCAATTTTTTCATACTTTAGTAATCTCATTTTTCAACTTTTACGCAATACATGAGCATGAGCCATGGATATAGCACTATGGGTCGAATAGAATAATGATAGGGGGTTATGTGGAGAAGACAAAAAAGGAGAAAGTCTCACATCGACGTGGCTAATCAACAGGCTAGGGAGATGCCCATCAATTGATGTCAATGCAAGGATTAGGGATTACCATGCAACGGATGCACTAGATCTATAAATGTATGAAAGCTCAACAAAAGAAACTAAGTGGGTGTGCATCCAACTTGCTTGCTCACAAAGACCTAGCGCATTTGAGGAAGCCCATTGTTGCAATATACAAGCCAAGTTCTATAATGAAAAATTCCCACTAGTATATGAAACTGACAAAACAAGAGACTCTCTATCATAAAGATCATGGTGCTACTTTGAAGCACAAGTGTGGAAAAAGGATAGTAGCATTGCCCCTTTTTATTTCTTTTTTGGGCCTTTCTCTTTTTTTATTTGGGACAATGCTCTATTAATGATGATCATCACACTTCTATCTATTTACAACTCAATGATTACAACTCAATACTAGAACAAAATATGACTCTATATGAATGCCTCCGGTGGTGTACCGGGAAGGGCAATGACTCAAGAGTGAGATGTATGAAAAATTATGCATGGTGGCTTTGCCACAAATACGATGTCAACTACATGCTCATGCAAAGAAATATGACAATGATGAAGAGTGTCATAAATGAAACGGTGGAAACTTGCATGGCAATATATCTCGGAATGGCTATGGGAATGCCATAATAGGTAGGTATGGTGGCTGTTTTGAGGAAGATATAAGGAGGTTTATGTGTGATAGAGCGTATCATATCACGGGGTTTGGATGCACCGGCGAAGTTTGCACCAACTCTCAAGGTGAGAAAGGGCAATGCATGGTACCGAAGAGGCTAGCAATGATGGAAGAGTGAGAGTGCGTATAATCCATGGACTCAACATTAGTCATGAAGAACTCACATACTTATTGCAAAAATCTACAAGTCATAAAAAACCAAGCACTACGCGCATCCTCCTAGGGGGATAGATTGGTAGGAAAAGACCATCGTTCATCCCCGACCGCCACTCATAAGGAAGACAATCTAAGAACACCTCATGTTTCAAATTTGTTACACAGCAGTTACCATACGTGCATGCTACGGGACTTGCAAACTTCAACAAAAGTATTTCTCAAATTCACAATTACTCAACTAGCACACTCTAATATCACCACCTTTATATCTCAAAACAATTATCAAGTATCAAACTTTTCATAGTATTCAATGCACTTTCTACGATAATTTTTATTATACCCATCTTGGATGCCTATCATATTAGGACTAGTTTCATAACCAAAGCAGATTACCATGATGTTCTAAAGGACTCTAAAAATAATATAAGTTAAGCATGAGAGATTAATAATTTCTATAAAATAAAACCACCACCGTGCTCTAAAAGATATAAGTGAAGCACTAGAGCAAAATTATCTAGCTCAAAAGATATAAGTGAAGCACATAGAGTATTCTCATAAATTTCAATTCATGTGTGTCTCTCCCAAAATGTGTGTACAGCAAGGATGAATTTGGTAAACTAAAAAAGCAAAGACTCTAATCATACGAGACACTCCAAGAAAAACACATATCATGTGGTGAATAAAATATAGCCTCAAGTAAAGTTATCGATAGAAGAAGACAAAAGAGGGGATGCCTTCCGGGGCATCCCCACTCTTAGGCTTTTGTTGTCCTTGAATTTTACCTTGGGGTTCCATGGGCATACCCAAGCTTAGGCTCTTGCCACTCCTTGTCCCATAATCCATCAAATCTTTACCTAAAAATTGAAAACTTCACAACACAAAACTTAAACAGAAAATCTCATGAGCTCCGTTAGTAAAAGAAAACAAACCACTACTTGAGGTACTGTAATGAACTCATTATTTATTTATTTGGGTGTTAAACATACTGTATTACAACTTCTCTATGGCCCATAACCTCCGAAACTAGCCATAGATTCATCAAAATAAGCAAACAACACACGAAAAATAGAATCTGTCAAAAACAGAACAGTCAATAGTAACATGTAGGTTTCGAATACTTCTGTAACCCCAAAAATTCTAAAATAAATTTCTGGACGCGAGTAATTTATCTATTAATCATCTGCAACAAGAATCAACTTAATCGCACTCTCCAGTAAACAATGGCAGCAAATCTCGTGAGCGCTAAAGTTTCTGTTTTTTACAGCAAGATAGCAAAGACTTTCCCCAAGTCTTCCCAAAGGTTCTACTTGGCACAAACACTAATTAAAATCATAAAATCACATCTAAACAGAGGCTAGATGAACTATTTATTACTAAACAGAACCAAAAATCAAGGAACAAAAATAAAATTGGGTTGCCTCCCAACAAGCGCTATCGTTTAACGCCCCTAGCTAGGCATAAAAGCAAGAATAGATCTAGATATTGCCATGATAATGATAAGGTAAATCGTGAAAACTCATCTCATACTCCCTATGTTCAGCAGCAAGCTTTCTTTCTGGAAAGCAAAAGTAATCAAAAGGGCTAAATTTAATGGGACAAAAGTCCCCAAGATCAAGCTCGGGAGGTATTGGTTCCTCCTTTGGCCCCTCAAATTGCACAACCAATTCATCATTATAAGCATTCTATTGGCAAAAAGTCATGAGCCTTTGTTCAAAGGAAAAACCTAACCCATTGTTCTGGATAGCAAAATTATCATTAAGTTCATAGATCCTGTCAACAAGAACATTGGTAGGAACCTTTTTTCTAAGGTTTTCATTAAAAGCAACATGATCTAAAGATCGTAAACGCATAATGTCTTCTTGATAAAAAAGGATTGCTTCTATGGGAGGACGGCCGGCATCCACCCTATAATGCACAAAAATTTCATTGGCCTCTTTTATTATAAATCTGAACTCATGAGCTAAAAAGATGGTCGCTGCTCGTTTAACAGAAGAATTCTCAATATTAGAAAATTCTAGGAAAATCCTTTGTATAGAAGGATGCATATGTAAAAATTGTCTTTCAAGTTCAACTATGAGCAAAGCTATAGCATATGCAAGACTACTAGTTTTATGAAGGATAGACCCGCTCATGGTGGGCAAAGCACCGGCACAAGTAAAGAAATCTTGAATAACTCCCTTCCCAATAATATTACCACTACCAATCCAAAACTTTTTAGTGTGTAAAATTGTAGGATTTTCAAGAGGATCATTGATAGCATCAAAGTTTTCCATATTTTTATCCTTATCAATGATAACCTCCCCAATTTCAGACATGATGGCAGCAAGAGGCAAGCAAAAAGGGACAAACGGAAAAGAGAAGGGGACGGAAAAAGAGGGCGAATAAAACAACAAGGGTGAAGTGGGGGAGAGGAAAACGAGAGGCAAATGGCAAATAATGTAATGTGAGGGATAAGAGTTTGTGATGGGTACTTGGTATGTCTTGACTTGTGCGTAGATCTCCCCGCCAAAAATCCTTCTTGCTACCTCTTGAGCGCTCCAGTAGGAGACTACACGCAAGTCCTGCATGCATACACAAACAAATAAGAACCTCACAACCAACGCGATAAAGGGGTTGTCAATCCCTTCACGGTCACTTACGAGAGTGAGATCTGATAGAGATAATAATAATAAGATAAATATTTTTGGTATTTTTATGATATAGATTGAAAGTAAAGATTGCAAAATAAAATAGATTGGAAACTTATATGATAAAAGATAGACCCGGGGGCCATAGGTTTCACTAGTGGCTTCTCTCAAGATAGCATAAGTATTACGGTGGGTGAATAAATTACTGTCGAGCAATTGATAGAAAAGTGCATAATTATGAGAATATCTAGGCATGATCATGTATATAGGCATCACGTCCACGACAAGTAGACCGAAACGATTCTGCATCTACTACTATTACTCCACATATCGACCGCTATCCAGCATGCATCTAGAGTATTAAGTTCATAAGAACAAAGTAATGCATTAGGCAAGATGACATGATGTAGAGGGATAAACTCAAGAAATATGATATAAACCCCATCTTTTTATCCTCAATGGCAACAATAAAATACGTGCCTTGCTGCCCCTGCTGTCACTTGGAAAGGACACCGCAAGATTGAACCCAAAGCTAAGCACTAGTCCCATTGCAAGAAAGATCAATCTAGTAGGCCAAACCAAACCAATAATTCGAAGAGACTTGCAAAGATAACCAATCATACATAAAAGATTTCAGAGAAGAATCAAATATTGTTCATAGATAAACTTGATCATCAACCCATAATTCATCGGATCTCAACAAACACACCACAAAAAGAGTTACATCAAATAGATCTCCAAAAAGATCGAGGAGAACATTGTATTGAGATCCAAAGAGAGAGATGAAGCCATCTAGCTAATAACTATGGACCCGAAGGTCTGAGATAAACTACTCACACATCATTGGAGGGGCCATGGAGTTGATGTAGAGGCCCTCCGTGATCGATTCCCCCTTCGGTGGAGCTCTAGAAACGGCCCTAAGATGGGATGGTACAGAAGGTTGCGGCGGTGGAAATAGGGTTTCGTGGTGCTACTGGATGTTTTCGGGGTATATGAATATATATAGGAGGAAGAAGTAGGTCGATGGAGCCACGAGGGGCCCACGAGGGGGGAGGGCGCGTCCAGGGGGTAGGCGCACCCCCTTGCCTTGTGGCCTCCTCGTTGGTTGCTTGACGTCCACTCCAAGTCCCCTGGATCACGTTTGTTCCAAAAATAACTGTCCCGAAGGTTTTATTCCGTTTGATATTCCTTTTCTGCGAAACACTGAAATAGGCAAAAAAAAATAGCAATTTGCACTGGGCCTTGGGTTAGTAGGTTAGTCCCAAAAATAATATAAAAGTGTATAAATAAGCCCATTAACATCCAAAACAGATAATATAATAGCATGGAACAATCAAAAATTATAGATACGTTGGAGACGTATCAGTTAACTGTTTGGTTCAATTCTGTAATGTGATGTTCAATAGTTGTGGGTGCATTCTATTATTGTATACCATGTGAGGAATAAATTGAATTTGGCTGTAGTAAATACATAAGAAACAAATACAATTGCTATAGTTGGTTGTAGTTAACTGTTTGGTTAACTGCCTGATCTTCTATTAGGGGTATGTTATATTGTGCAATGTGGTGCTCAGTTAATATTGGTTCATTTGTTGTGGTGTTTAGTTAACTGCTTGGTTCAATTATTCAATACGATGTCCAATTTTCATGGGTAGAATTTTATATTGTTGTGCATGTGAGGAATAAATCGAATTTGGCTGCACTTAATACATGATAAACATATACAAGTGCTATATTTCCTAGTTCTTAATCATGCTTGGTTTGGATAAATGGGTTTTCCGTGTGGCTTGAATTAATCTGATAAATATGGAATGTGCTTATTTTTCATCAACATATTTTAATGATAGCATGCAAACCCTTACTTAACCTGATGACTAACTACCTTATATGTGTTGCAGGGAAACAATGGGAAGCACTGAGGTTTAAAATCGAGGTTAGCACGTGCATGCTCCGTTGTCTAATAGCACATTATTGTGCAATTGCAGAAACCATTCTAATATTTAGGTTTTTAAAAATTTGGTCTTGCACATGTAGGTCCTGCTGTCAGAGGTTTTGACCCACTGTTCGACCCTTTTTGCATATGGGGAAATGAGTTGTCCATGAATATGAGTCAAGTCAAGAAACTCAAAAAAATTGTTAGGATGAAGAAATTATCGACAAAAAACAACAAGATCTTTGTCTGCACAATGAAGAAGACATCAGTTCACTACAGGATGGTACTAACTATTATACCTTGCCTTTCTTATTCCTTTGCCCCATTTCCAATATAGTGAAGATATTTATGCACATCCTTGTTTTCAGGCCTTTCCAAAGCAGTTCACTGATGATTACTTCTCAAACCACCTGTATGGTCAGGAGGCGAGGAAGGTATTCATACAACACCCACGGTTCAATATTGAAGTGTTTCTGAAGAGGACGAAGGATGGACGGTCAATCATCCACAGGCACTGGCCTAAAGTTACAAAGACCTTCAACATCAATGAAGGCTCAATATTCGCCTTCTACTTCAGCAGTTTTCCAGATGAGATACATCTGTCTATGTACCGTCTATGATGCTAATTTCGAAAGGTTATAGAAGTTGCATGTGAAACTTGGTCTTGGTGTAGTTGTGTAATGGGGTAGCTGAGTGTTGAAGCTATATGATGTTGTACTCTGATGTATTTCAATTATGAAAATGACATATATTGTGTGCTTAATATGAACTGCCAATTAGATTAATAAATGGATTACGAATAATCGGATAATTAGCCCGCTAATGGCGAATTAGCCTGCTAATTGGGTTTTGTTATTGCAAACGGTTGTTGAAAAAATACCGTGGGCGATGACCTCAGGCAATGCACACAATTTCTAGGAATAAACCGTGTTGGATCAATGAACAATCACACATGACTTTCTCTTGAAAATTGTTTGCGTTAGGCCACCTTGCGCAAACATTTACCACATAAAAACTGTGTGTGATGGAGAGCCTTTGCCACACAGTTTCTTCTATGGACCATGTGTGATACATTCAATAACGCAAACGATTTAACAGGAAAAAATGTTTGTGATGTACCTGTGAACGGAAACGTTTTCCTTGGAGTGACTGTGTGGGATGTACATACAAACGGAAACGTTTGGTGGGGACTGGCTGTGTGGGATGTACTTGCGACCGGAAACAATTTCACCGTGTAATTGTATTTTTTAGCTCTATTGTACGTATTTCCGTATTTGAGCGCTCGTCGGTCGCACATGATCTCATTTTGCCGAGTGTGCGTGCTAGGAGGGCATATCCCCGATGGTTTCTGGGTCGTGTGGGAAGGACCCCCCTATCGCCCATACTCACTTGGCCACGGTTCCAAATGCCGTCGTGGAAAGGGGTTAAAACCTGTTTGTTTAGGAGCTCGTTGTACTAGTGTCTCTACGCCGAACTAGTGCACCTATACAATTTGCCATTGTATTGGGTTTGTCGGGAACACGAGAGTTTATTGTATTTGATTGCAAGGTTGTTTGAGAGATACTATCTTCACCCTACACCTCCCATGGGTTGATAAACCTTAGGTCATCCACTTGAGAGAAAATTTCTACCATCCTACAGAACTCTACGCTTGGAGGCCCAACATGAGTCTAAACATGAGCATCATTGAAATGATCATGCCTGGCTAAACAGGCATTAAAGAAAAACATTTGTTGAGAGACAACTAAAACTTATACCTACTGTTTTTGTGTGTTAACATGATTAAGCTACTGTAGTAAGAATTTGTTATAGCTTTTGTTTCAATAAAGTACCAAGTAAAGCCTTTGGGATAGCGTGGATGATAGTTGACTTGATTCTGTGCAAAAATAGAAACTTTTGCGCCCAGTAATAGAATTTTTTAAAATCACTGGAGCGTTAAAAAATTCTGTAAATTTTACATGCGATTCATAAACAAATTACCTACGTTTTTCTAATTTTTCAGAATTTTTGTAGTTACAGAAGTACGGTTGTTGTTCAGATCATTATAGATTGTTCTGTTTTGACAGATTCTATTGTTAATGCATAGTTTGCTTGTTTTCTAGTTTCTATGGCTTATATCGGTTAATATAAATCGTAGAAATGATAGGGTACAGTAGGCGTTATGTGAGAAAAAATTGAATCTTGTCTTTGACAGTACCAAAGTGAATAATTTTCTCTTTATCATACTAATGTATCTCACGAAGTTCCGTTAAGTTATGTGTGATTGAAGTTTTCAAGTTCTGGATGAGATATCGATGTGAGGAGAATAAGGAGTGGCAAGACCGTAAGCTTGGGGATGCCCAAGGTACCCCAAGTTAATATTCAAGGAAGACTCAAGCGTCTAAGCTTGGGGATACCGTGGAAGGCATCCCCTCTTTCGTCTTCAACATTATCGGTAACCTCACTTGGAGCTATATCTTTATTCCTCACATGATATTTTTTTCTTGGAGTGTATTTTTCTCTTGTTGAAATTTGCTTGATGTTATTTAGAATAAGTTTTTGAATCTTTTATTTCAATAAAAGTAGCAAGTATAACCATTACCATGCTCAGTGTGCAAGTATATGAGCTATTGTTTGAAAACAGAAAGTTTTCTATTATTGTATGAATTCTTTAGAAAATTCAGAATATTATAAAATCTTGAAATTTTTACACAATAAGTTAAGACAAATTTTCTACAGTATGGTAATTTTTTAGAA
This sequence comes from Triticum urartu, assembly GCF_003073215.2. Classification (NCBI taxonomy): domain Eukaryota; kingdom Viridiplantae; phylum Streptophyta; class Magnoliopsida; order Poales; family Poaceae; genus Triticum; species Triticum urartu. Next base: position 414,358,634 of record NC_053023.1, read on the forward strand.
TTTCTGTAGTTAAAGAAGTATGAATCTTCTCCCATCCTTTAGAGACTGTTCTAATTAGACAAATTGTTGTTATGTTTTCATATGTTTACTTGTTTAATGATTCTATTTGAGGATAGAAGTATTAAATATGCAGAGGTAGTTAATATGCAATGTTAAATTATAATTTTAGTAATTTGTTACAATAGAGAATGATAAGGTTTTGCATTGATTTATACTAACTTATCCCATGAGACTTTATTGAGTTTTGTGTGGATGAAGTTTTTGAGATTTAGGGAAACCGTGATATGAGAGGAATGAAGGAGACACAAGAGCTCATGCTTGGGGATGACCAAGGCATCCCAAGATAATATTCCAATAAGTCTCAAGCATCTAAGCTTGGAGATGCCTCGGTAATCATCCCGCCTTTCTTCGTCAACAATTATTGGTTAGTATTGGTTGAGCCTAAGTTTTTGCTTCTTTGCACGAGATGTGCTATTCTTGGAATGTCTTTTATGTTTGTTTGCTATTTGAATAAAATACTTAAGATCTGAATTTTTTTAATGAGAGATAGAGAGTCCTCACATAGCTACTTAATTGTTTGAGTACTCATTGATCTTCACTTATATTTTTTGGAGTAGTTTGCCATTTACTCTCATTTTTCACTTATATCCTAAGAGTAAATTGTTGAATGAACTGAATATCACAAAGCTGAAATTATATGTGCTTCATATGCTTGTATCATGCCTAGTAGTAGTTTCACATTGGGTTTAGAAAGTAAAATCTATCGAAGCTTGACAATCACAATATTGGTCATACAAGCAATTCATGAATGATTAGTATAAGGAAGATAACTTCCACATATAAATATATTATCTTGGACAACTTTTATGATTGTGAATACCCATTAATTATTTTTGAACTTGAGCAAATTAGTTGAAGTTGGACAAGGAAGACAACGTATGAGTTGGATAGCAGTTTATCCTAGTTCGAGCCACCTAGCGGTGTAATACCCTACTCCAGCTTTGTGGTGGATTGCCTCGAGGGGCTAAGGATGGACTAGTACAGTGGTTGAACAACCTCAGGAGGTGAGGTGGTCTTGAGCTTGATGAGCTGGTGGGTGTGAGGATGGTCTGAATGATACGATCCCTCTCTCGGGTGGTGGCTAAGCCCTATTTATAGTGTCCTTGGTCCTCTTCCCAAATGTAGGCGGGAAGGGGTCCCACAACGGCCAAATTCAAAGGGAGACAACTAGTACAAGCTATCCTGACAAAAGCAGTCTTCGCCTGCAAAGGCTCTGGTGGTGATGCTACATCGGGCTCCACGATGACCTCCGTCCTGGCGGTCTTGGTCTCGTTGCACCAATATGGAAACCTTTGCCTGATTCCTACGGACTCGGCGCCTGCGCTTGCCTCCTTGGCACCAAAGGAGAAACTGGCACACTACGCCCGCTGGCGCCTGCCTGGCCTTGGTCGTCATGGCTCATGTCACGTGAACCTCGTGAGGTGCACCTTGCATTGATATCTCCCTCCTCAGGAGCCAGCCTGGTGAGGCCGCCCCCAGGGAGTTCTTAGTGTCGTCCGCCTCGCGAGGCTTGGCCCCTCGCGAGGGTCTTGAGTCCTTGCTGATGAAGTTGGGCCATACCAGGCTACCAACTGAGCCACGCCGTGGGCCGCAGGCAGGCAAGTCTGGGTACCCCCGTTCCTAGGACGTCAACAGTAGCCCCCGGGCTCAAGGCGCGCTCGAGCTTGGCTTCGAGGCGAAGCCAAAGGGCAAGTGCGAGCGCCGCAGGGCCCAACCGCCTACGGCCTTGGTCGACGCATGGCGATTGATTGAACGTGGGCGCCTATGCTTCCCCATGCTGCCTCAACTACCGTCCTTGTCTGTCAAAAAGGCTTGGTGCCTGCTACAGGGCTTTCATTGCCTTCCTTTCGTCTTGCTCCAGATCCCCTTTCTCCTCCTTGCCCAGAGAGCCACAGATCCACCGAAACTCTCCTCCAGCCCATAGCTGATGACCTCGGACAAGGAGAAGGGTGTCAGTTCACCCTCGTGGTTCGAGCATGTCTTGAGCGCGTCCACGATCTCGGAGAAGAACCTCGCCGCCGCGTGCCTGGTGACGGCGGGCGGCAGCAACGAGGGGGGAGAGACTGCGCTCCGGGCCGGCTCCACCAAGACTGAAACCTTGGGCGGTACCTTCTATCCCTTCTTCTTGCACATCATCTTCGCGGGGCTGGTCCTCCCCTTCTCCGGCTTCTTCTACGCCGTTCTTCGTCACTACAATCTCAACACGCTACATCTTCATCCCAACTTCGTCCTCCTCCTGTCGATCTTTGCCTTTTACCGCGAGGCGTTCGTGTGGGTGATGTCGTCCGTGGCGCTGCTTCGCCATTTCTTCTACCTCCGGCTCAAGGAAGGCCCGTGCTCGGGGTGTGCACACTTCATCACGGCCAATGGCAGCAATGAGATCTCACAAGCTGGGAAGAAGGTGGATGATTTCAGGAACAAGTGGATCTTCATGGACGCCAAGCGCTCCTACCCTCGGCTGGTGTTGCCGACTAGGATGCTAGTGCCTCACGATGGGTGGAATCACGCGAAGCTCACCGATCCCTGGGCGGAGCGGTTGATGGAGAGGATGGTGGCCGACCTGAAGCCCGATGACCCGAAGACAGAGAAGCTGACGGGAAACATGATCGTCAAGGAGTTCCTGATGCAGCGTCTGGATCCGCTCGAGGCACGCTTGCGCCCCATGTAGAAGCTCATGGACGAGGGAGGCGACCTCTGCCTGAGCCCGGACGCCTTGTTCGACGAGGAGCTGGACAGGGCCCTGCGCCTCCTGGTCAGGAAGGACCAGGACTGCCTGTCAGATACCCATCTTCCACTGTACCGTCACCCTGACAGGGCACAGATTGCTGCTACTATGCCCGTCTTCAACGAGCACGGGCTTGTGCCGCTGGCACCCTTCGGGCCTCCGGGCTCCCTAGTGGAGGCGATTTCTGGCGAGTACGGCGAGGAGGGGGAGTTAGATTCGGAGGAGACTATGGAAGGTACGGGGGAGACCTCCCCACGGTGCCAACCTGCCCCCCTCTTTGCCCTTTCTGATGATGACGGCGACGCCGGCGAGCACCTAGCTTGGGAGCCCCTACTTACCGCAGGGGTCACCACGAGATCCAGGGCACCCCTCCGAAGAAGCCGAAACTTGGGGTCCCGAAGAAGAGCCGGTCGGCATTGATCTCCCGAGGTGACGCCTCCGACTTCCCGCCGGCCGGCGCTGATGCAGGCCCTGGTGCCATGTCCCTGTCTTCCCCTAGGGCTCGTGCACCCGTGCTCCAGCCTGCGAAGACCAAGGGCATGGTGCTTCTAAAGAGGGCGAGAGATTACACCGCCGTGGATCAGTAAGTGCTCTGCCCTGATCTTCCTTCCTTGCTCTTGTTGTAGTATCTTGATGCCTCCCCTTGGAACAGCTAGGCCCACGCTGGTGGTGAAGAAGAACAAGGAGACGGCTGTAGCCCCCATAGTTCAGCAGCTTGCCACGGCCGCACCGCCCCCGATGCAGAAGGGCGGTGATGGCCCTCATGCTCCTGCGGCAGGGTTGTCCTCGCGAGACCCGGAGACCCAGCCTCAGGAGGGAGCGGCCTCTGTAGCCAGGCCGGCTCCAGAGGTGCTTGCCCTCAGCTCGCCTGCCGAGGTCCCAAAGGCTCCGGAGCCCCCGGCCCCTGCTGCTACTGCTAACTTGCCAATCCTGACGTTGGCGCCACCTTCTACTTCGCCTAGTACTCTGGAGGAGGTCTTCTCCATGCTGACCCAACTTTGCGACGATCTTCAAGGCGCCGACCGTCGCTTGGCGTCAGGTCGCCTGGAGCTGATCTCGGGTGGCTGCGATCCGACGCGTCCGTCAGGGCAGCATGGAGCCACGCCTTAACAGCCTCTGAGGAAGGTAAGCAGGTTGCCGGCCTGGCCGGGGCCGCCAGCGACATGGCATTGGAGGATGCTAAGGCTGCCAAGGAGCGCTGCCGAGTGGCTGAGGCCGAGCTGGAGACCCTGCGCAACGAGCGTGCCACCGAGGATCGTCAGCGCGAGGTGCGGGTGTCGGTGTCAAAACCGGCGGATCTCGGGTAGGGGGTCCCGAGCTATGCGTCTAAGGCGGATGGTAACAGGAGGTGGGGGACACAATGTTTACCCAGGTTTGGGCCCTCTCGATGGAGGTAATACCCTACTTCCTGCTTGATTGATCTTGATGATATGAGTATTACAATACTTGATCTACCACGAGATCGGAGAGGCTAAACCCTAGAAGCTAGCCTAAGGTATGATTGTTGTTGTCATATGGACTAAAACCCTCCGGTTTATATAGACACCAGAGGTGCTAGGGTTACACAGAGTCGGTTACAAGGGAGGAGATATACATATCCGAATCGCCAAGCTTGACTTCCACGCAAAGGAGAGTCCCATCCGGACACGGGAGGAAGTCTTCAATCTTGTATCTTCATAGTCCAAAAGTCCGGCCAAAGTATATAGTCCGGCTGTCTGGGGACCCCCTAATCCAGGACTCCCTCAGTAGCCCTTGAACTAGGCTTCCATGACAGTAAGTCCGGCGCGCAGATTGTCTTCGGCATTGCAAGGCGGGTTCCTCCTCCGAATACTCCATAGAATATTTTGAACACAAGGATAGTGTCCGGCTCTGCAAAACAAATTCCACACACCACCATAGAGAGTATAATATTTCCACAAATCTAATCTGCTGACAACTTTTCATAACGTGACATCACGCCATGGCCCCGGTTATTATTCGAACCGTTTTTCTCAACCAGCTACTGCACATATTGCGAGGCGGTTTTCTTGGCACGTCTTGTCGAAGGAGATATCGTGTTCCCTTATAACGGGATTCTCAACAATACGGGTGTGGGTAACCCAACCGCGCCATCAATCATGACGCTTGGGGAATAAGCAAGTTTTACCAGGCAAGTGGGGAGGCACGCAGTTTCTACCGCCCTTATAAAGGGATAAGGACTCCTCTTTTTTACCCACGCCTTCTTCTTCCCTGCCCATCCATTCTCGCGCACTCGAGCTCCAGCGCCCAAGTTCGTATCTTCTCCGCAAAAACACTCCGAACATGTTCGGAGCGGGAGGCAAGTGGATGGCCTCCTCCGTTACGGAGGAGAACATCATGAAGCTCCGGGAAGCCGGATACCTGGCCGCGGATATCGCGCACCGGCTCCCAAGCGCGGGGCAGATCGTTCCTACCCCCGAGCCCTACGAAAGGGTTGTATTCCTTACCCATTTCGTCCGCAGGCTGGGATTTCCCCTCCACCCATTTGTTCGCGGGCTTATGTTCTACTACGGGCTGGACTTCCATGACTTGGCCCCCAATTTCATCCTCAACATCTCGGCGTTTATTGTCGTGTGCGAGGCTTTCCTCCGCATCAAGCCCCATTTCGGCCTGTGGCTGAAGACCTTCAATGTCAAACCGAAGGTGGTGGTCGGCCAGCAAGCGGAGAGCGGAGGCGCCATGGTGGGCAAAATGCCAATGTCATCTGGCTCGAAGGCTCCTATGTGGAGACCGTGAAGGGGTGGCAATCGGCATGGTTCTACATCACCGAGCCGTGCGACACCAACTGGGTGGCGGCCCCCGAATTCCGATCCAGCATCCCCTTGCGGCTAACCTCCTAGAAAGAGAAGGGCTTATCTAGGGGTTCATCGGTGGAGCTGACCGGACTCCAGAACTGTGTTAAAAACATGATAAGCAAGAAAATCAAGCTTGTCAACGTGGTCCACGTCATGCTCTTCCGCCGGATCCTCCCGTGTCAAAGACGGGCATTCAATATGTGGGAATTCGACTCGGCAAAGCACCAGACGCTGCGAGAGCTCTTCAACACGACGCACCAGGACATCTGGATGGTGCTGTTCAAGTCTGTCGAGGTACCTCCTCCCCTTACCGAGGACCGCGGACTCAGCGCAAAGCGCCCTGCTAATTCGGTAAGCTCCTTATATCTCAGAAGGCGTTTCTTTCCCTAGTATAAATATGTGAGGGATCTGAGCCTCCACATTATTTGACAGGAATGGGTCGCGACAGCAGAGCGGATCGACTGTCCGGCCCCACTACCCGAAGATCCAGCAAGTACTCTCCTGACGGAGATGCTGGTTCCAGCGCCCTATGAGGCGCTGGAGAAGAAGGCCAAGAATAAGGCCGCGGGACCAGGAAAGGTCTCCGGCGCAAGGTTGTATCGAAATCGTCATCCGATAACACCGAGACGCCCTCCTCCCACGAAGATGAGGAGGAGGAAGAGGACAATTCTCCCCATCTAGCCGGGGGGGGATAAGAAAAGGAACGCCCCATCCGGGGAGGCCGAAGGGTCCAAGAAGGGAAGAGCCCTCCTTCCGGACCGCTCCACCATGGCCGCGTTCAACGACGAGGGGTGGTTGCCCAGGGACAAGCCCCTGGCGAAGTCGTAAGTATCCGGATACCATAACAGTTCTGGTATATTTCGTTTTATTGTTTCTTATCATGTCGAACATGATCATGCAGCCCACCCAAGGACCGTCTCGACGTATCCTCTTCGGATGGGTCTCTGGGCCTGTCAGAGATGAACAGTGATTCACTCCCGACCGCCTCCTCCCCCCGCCCTACGGACGACGCTGAGGTGTTGTCCCAAAGGGAAACAAGCCAAGGGAAGGTAGTTCTGGGGCGCCCCAAGGTGACCTCCCAGATGCCGGGCGCATGGGAGGCAAGGCTCCCATGGGCCCTAATGACGGGGGCAGCAAGTCCGGCCCCGGCCGAATACTGCACCGAAACCTCCCGTGGTTCCAGACTTTGTGGGGCGACCCCTCACAAAGGGGGGCGAGCCGTCTGTGCCGATGGCCTCTGTCCATCCAGAGGCACCGGACAACTTGCTGGAAGCGCTTCGTGGCGCTTCCATTGACGAAGAGCACTGCACTGTCATGAGTGCGGTGGTAGAGAAGGTTCAGTCCGATAAAAGCGGACTGACTGAAGTCTGTGCTAGCCTCTTAACAGGCTTTGAGGTAAGTAATCAATTTATAAGAAAATGCTATAGCATAGACAGTAGCCCCTGATGCTCTGTTGGCGTTCGCAAAGAAAGGCCGAACAGAGGATCAAATAATAATCACAGGAGTCTAATCAGAATGTGTCTTATGTGAATAAGCAGGCTTTGCTGCTGGCCGCTGCCGCTCGCACTGCGGAGGTCTCCGCACTGAAGCGGGACCTTGAGCGGTCCGAAAAAGAGCTCGGCCTTACCAAGAGGCAGCTCGAAAAGAACAAAGGTAAGTAATACCCGTCCGTATATTGATAAGGAATAAAAAAGAATGTGGTTGTTAAGTCACATGATCATCATGAATTTTGCTAGGGGCCACGACCGAAGTGGCGGCCCAGAAGGAGGCGATGTACGAGGCCGAAGAAAAAGCGGCCAAGTCGCGCACCGAGCGCGAGAAGCAAGAGGCTCGAGTCGGCGAGGTGCAGCAAGAGCTCCAGGATTTCGTCAAAAAATACGTGTCCTTGGAGCGTGACTCTAAGACGCAAGGGTTTGAGCTTGCGAAGGCCCTTGAGAATGCAAAAAATGCCAAGGCCGAAGCCCACAAGGCCCTTCAGGAGGTTCGGGCGGTCCAAAAGATAGCGGCGGTTAAGGAATTCATTATGCAAAGCAAGCATGTGAAGGAAACTTTCCTTTTACTTATCCGAGTTTGGAGCTCTCCAGGAGCGTTCGTAGATCTTCCCTGCAGTGTGTCCGATGTCGCGGAATTTAACCGGGCCGAGGAAGGGAGCTCGATGGAGAAGTTGTTCTGGTCTCAGTATACTGGGACCGAACATCCGATGCCCTTGAGCGACCAGTTGAAGCAATTGGTCGGGCTCCACAAGGTGGCCGAACAGGCCATGAAGGGCCTCATAGTCCGGATGTGGCCTGGCGAGCCCCTGCCTGGCAGCTACTTCGGCCTGGTGAGGCGTCTTGTGAATGTCTACCCACGGCTTGAAGTCATAAAGCGGTCCGTCTGCATTGAGGGTGCGCGCAGGGCTTTTTCCCGAGAAAAAGTGCACTAGGCGAAGATGGACGCCGAGAAGCTGGTGAAGGAGGGGCCGCCGGAGGGCAAGGAGCATCGCCGCCCCGAAAAGTATTATGACAGCGTTCTGAAGGGTGCCCGGCTTGTGGCGGAGGAATGTTCCAAGGATGTAATATTTGAATGAATCTACTCATGTGATCCTGTAATATGAAAACGAGTTCGTCTGCGCTATATACACTACACCATGACACCACAGAGACGACATGCATTTGTTGGTAAAAGTGAGCAATGCCGACACTTTTTTGTCCCAAACTATACCAACACATAGTATGATAGTATTTATATAACCTCCTGACACATTATCTGTCGCTGAAGCACCAGCAAAGCACTGACGTAATTTCTGTGGACAGTTACAATCTTTACTGATTGTTTGTGTGTCGCTGATTCATTGGGACACAAAAAGTGTCGGCTTTGTTTCCATGGAAAACACCCGAGTCGGACCAGACCAGCAAAAGAAAAGAAAAAACACACCCGTCCAACCCCCAATCTCACCCTTCTCTCTCTCACCACTCACATAGAACCCGTGCGCCGCCGCCTCCGACCTAAACCTAAATCGACCGCGCCGCCGCCCGTCCGCTTGCTCCCTCGTGCCACATCAACTCCAACCCTGACCTTCCTCCCCGCAGGGCACCATCCACCCAGGAGCAGCAGCTCCATCCGCCGCGCTGAGGAGTAGCAGCACCGTCAAGCGCCACCATACAGGAGCAGCAGCGCCTTCAAGCGCCACCGGACAGGAGCAGCAGAACCGTCCACCAGTAAGGAGAAGCAAGGCCGTCGGCCGCCGAGGATCCAGCGCTGGTTTTCCTCCACCTGTGGCCTCTGTTCCGGCTGATTTCCTTCCCTCCGCCCGGCCTGAGGTAAGCTTCTGGTATGTGAGTCCTTTCTCGTCGCCCCTTCCTTGCCCCACCTCCAGATTCGGTCGCTCTAGGTGAGCTGGGTCAATGCTTTTCTAGTACGTGTAGGTAACTAACTAGATCCAGCCATGAATCGGCTGGCCTCTGGGTAAGTAAATCTATTGTTGTTCTTGTGCGTGCTTCATCCACAAATTTGTAGCATGTAACAATTTCCTGGCAGAGGCAGTACAAAGGAGAGGGATGAGTCTGTTAGAATTGTAATTACTTTTCCCGTTGTGAGTGGCATATTTTATTTTTCATTTATTTATTTCTTATTGCACGGGTGCCAGCTTCAAAGCCTTGTGGCTAAATCAGATTATGTGTGGGTCTATGAAGTCACAAATGTGATATGTATGTCCTAATTATGTACACATGTAGTGATGCGTCTATCAAAGAGAAGCATTTTTCAGTAATAATGTACTAACAATCAATCTTTATATGTAGGTGGTGGGGGCAAGTGAAGAATTTACATTGGTTCTGTTACAGGAACAGAGGATGGTCCTCCTAAGCTGCTTAATGGTACAATTTGTAATGTCATTATGAACATTGGATGCATTAGACTGTCATAATACCTAGTTTCTATCAAAAATTATCATAAGTAAGGGCACAATGTGGTGATAGTAAATCTGGTTTATGGAAGAACATTGAGTATTTGGTTTCTATATTTATATATGTATAGCAGCACCCTAATTATGCAAATAGTATCAAATCCCGAGCCTTAATCATGGCAACTAGCGGAAAATGTATGGTTTAGTTTGCAAGCACATACATGTGAATATTATTCCAGCAAGAATGCTAGCTGCTAGCATATATCTATCCCAGGTACTTTGCGGATAGGCCAGCGGCAAGCCTTGTTTCTTCCTTTTAGATTTTCCCTTGATATATTCTCCTTGTTGAACTAACAATTTTTGGCATCCTGTGGCATGCCACCATTCTGCTGCTTGGATCTTGGTTACAATTAAGATTCAGGAGATGACTCTCTTTTAATTGAATGATTTCCTTTTTGCGAGCAGATGGTTGCTAATGGCGATGATTTATATTTCGATGATGATGACGGTGATGAGCCATTGATGCTCGAGGATGAAGCAGGGTTAGCCGAGGTCCTCGAAGCCTGTCTCTGACGCTGATGGGTGGACCGCTCTGCTGCCTAGGCATGATCAGCCTGGGAAGTAGTATTAAGGACATGAGAAGCAATACTTGGCGCTGTTTGGTCTGAAGGTAAACAAGTTTCATGGTTTTTTCTATATCGTTGCTGCTGGGTAACCCTTGTACTAATTGAAAATGGCTTGTGGTACTATATGCATCATTAGTTTTTAAGCACATACATGTGAATTAGATAGATACATGTTTTTTCAAATATATATTACCAATTAATATGCCTGGTTTGTAGGTAGAGTTGGAATCCCTCTAGCCCAGCTCTAGGCAGGAGGTCGGTTGGAATTGGATCAGTATCAGGATTAGGAAGCAACCAAGTCACCCTTTTGATCAACTAAAATAGTAACAACAGTCAATGGTGGTAATAAACAACAACTTTCCTCCCTCTGGCCTTTCTGTATCATCGCATTAATTCTGGCCAGTTTATGGTCCGATGCAAGTGGCCTGACTATGTTTCTATTGTTGTTTAGTAGGGAACTAGGAATTGTGCGTAAATGCAGTTATCTTGTTTTGTTCTGGGCTTGTGATCCCTCTTTGACAAAGATGTTCTAATCGCTGTCGCAACCAAAAATGGAGTCCCATGCAAGCCACAACAACATCAATTATTCTTTCTTGCTTTTGTTTTCATCGTTTAAGCATTGTTTGTCCTGTTTACATTGATATATCAAACTGAATGCATCATTTTTGCTGGTTGCTCCTCTGAGGTTTTTATTGAATGATATCAATGTTGCTTGCTTATAGATTGAATTTCAGGTTTATTTATTGAGTAAGCAATCTAATCTGGTACAATAGAAATTACTCTTTACTTTGACGCTTGCAGACTTGTGACCATGAGGTCACGTGTTCAAGTCCTGGAAAGAGCCTCTTGTAGAAATGTAGGGAAAGGCTGCGTACAATAGACCCAAAGCGGTCGGACCCTTCCCCGGACCCTGCGCAAGTGGAGCTACATGCACCGGGCTGCCCTTTTGACGCTTGCAGACCATGTGATGTTGCTTGCTTATATATCAACAAGTGGGTATATTTATCTTTCTTCTCTAATGCGCGTGTTCTAAGCCCTCCAACTAAATGAAGCTTTGTTGGTTGCTCATTTGAGGTTTTTGATTGTGTCATATCATCTTTTCGCGTAATGTGCTACTATATATGAGACCACCATTGCCGATATATATTGATTGTAGTAGTAGTTTTCTTATTCAGGCATTGTTCATCAAATCTACCAGTTCGGTCCAAGATAAAAAAATACTAAACCATGATCTAGTTGCTACTTGGTTGACACTAGACTAGATTGAATTAATGGAGGGTTTTTATAAATAAGTTATTCTTTTGCTTATAATCGTCATGTGATCTTTCTTTCTTTTGCCACTTGATTGTATGTTTGACCTTGGAATAATACGGTATTTATTTTCCTTCTTGATTTGGTAGGCACACGGCTCCGTGGGCGAGGAGGATGACTGGGACCCCAACCCCAAGTCGACGACCCTGACCTCGACTTCCCACACAAGGTTGTGGCGCTGCTCCTCTTGACTCTGAGATTACCCCCCCCCCCCCCCCCCCCCCCAATTTCTCGCTGCTCTACTCTGGCATAGTTTCTATTCTACTCCCTCCGTTCCTACATATAAGCCTTTCTGGATATTTCAATACGTACGACATATAGATGTATATAGACATATTTTAGAATGTAGATTCACTCATTTGCTCCATATGCAGTCCATATTGGAATCTCTAAAAGGGCTTATATTTAGGAACGCAGGGAGTACTTGGTCGTGAACCAAACTACCATGCTGAGGCCCATTCGGGCTTCGGTTGCCGCTACTGCATTCGATTGGGCTCCTAGGTTCATGCTTGTGTAGTTGCATGACAGAGATTCTGTAATTTTGGAACCAAGGGTGCCCCTGCTGTTTTGAACCCATGATATACAGTTCAACTTTGTTTTCTGCTTGATTGATGCCACTCGACTCCAGCCTTTTTCTTTATTGTGGTCTTCCATGTACGAGGCTAGTTCAACTATGAATGGTTTCAATTCATCATATGATATTTCGTAATGCTGCATGATGTGTGTGTGTATTGTACATCTTCTGAAACATACGAGTTCTTTTGTAGGGACAAATGGTAGAAAGTAGCAAGTCCACAAGTTGATCGAAGATGTTCTCCTGATTTCTTTTGTTGAGAACAGGGTTCACACATTTTGTTCATATGGAAGTTGATTTGGCTTGGTGATTGAAGAGTTGGTCTTCCATAATATTCTGTAGTAGTCAAGAGATCAAGGATTTGTCTCCTAGGAACTTTGGCATTATGCTTGTAATAACGTGCCTCTCTCGGTACTTATATCTGAATTGTGTATACTTAATGGCTGTTGTTCATATGGAAGTTGATTTGGCTTGGTGATTGAAGAGTTGGTCTTCCATAATATTCTGTAGTAGTCAAGAGATCAAGGATTTGTCTCCTAGGAACTTTGGCATTATGCTTGTAATAACGTGCCTCTCTCGGTACTTATATCTGAATTGTGTATACTTAATGGCTGTTGTTCATATGGAAGTTGATTTGGCTTGGTGATTGAAGAGTTGGTCTTCCATAATATTCTGTAGTAGTCAAGAGATCAAGGATTTGTCTCCTAGGAACTTTGGCCATTATGCTTGTAATAACGTGCCTCTCTCGGTACTTATATCTGACTTGTGTATACTTAATGGCTGTAGCTAACTTCAGTGAAGAAAACTAATGAATCTTCTATATATGTCGAATGAATGCATTGATCAATGGTATCTTTTGCTGAATAGAAGAGTGCAATTGTCTGTATATGTATTTCGTATTGAACATGAATTGAATATTATGAATGTGTTTTCACTCACAATATGGAGCATTTGTATTTCTCGTGAAATGTAGAGCGCTGACAGCAAATCTGTTGGCAGAAGTATTGGGCGTCGCACAAACTGTTGGCTTAGGGCACTTACACACAAACTGTCGGTGTAGCAATGTATGTCATGCAATCTGTCGGTATAGCGCACTGTTAGATGATCTGTCGGCATAGAACAGTTCGTCAGCGTATACATGTCTGTCGCCATAGGTCTCTCCAAAGCTGACATACTATCTGTCGGCATATATTTATCTGTCGGTGAAGACCTTTCCTGGCGGGACTATCTGTCGGTATAAATGTCTTTTGAACGGATTTTTCTGCTGACCGGATTTAGAGCCACTGAATCCGGCATTGACTGTCGTGTCTTCGGCGTTGTCGCCGTTGTTGCGGCACTTGTATATGTTGCGACGTGGCTTGCCGTTGCTGGCCTCCGATGTGCCAGGGTTGCTTGTTGTGTTGTTGGTATGGGCCAACCAGCTATTCTCGCCCGCGTAGAAGCGGGTCATGAGTGTTATGAGGGCTGCCATGGACTTTGGCTTCTCTTGGCTGAGATGTCTGGCGAGCCACTCGTCACGGATGTTATGTTTAAAGGCCGCTAGGGCTTCGGCATCCAGACAGTCCACAATTTGGTTCTTTTTGGTTAGGAACCGAGTCCAAAATTTCCTGGCTGACTCTCTGGGCTATTGTGTTATGTGACTTAAATCATCAGCATTCGGTGGTCACACATAAGTGCCCTGGAAGTTGTCCAGGAATGCGTCTGCCAGGTTCTCCCAACTTCCGATGGAGTTTGCTGGCAAGCTATTTAGCCAATGCCGAGCTGGTCCTTTGAGTTTTAACGGGAGGTACTTGATGGCGTGTAGATCATCCCCGTGGGCCATGTGAATGTGGAGGAAGAAATCCTCTATCCATACCGCAGGGGTCAATAGTACCATCGTATGATTCAATGTTCACGGGTTTAAACCCTTCTGGGAATTCATGATCCATTACTTCATCAGTGAAGCATAGGGGGTGTGCGGCGCCTCTGTGCCGGGCTATGTCACGATGCAGTTCGTACGAGTCTTGTCTTCTGTGTTCGGCCTGGCCGGATTTGCTTTTGGTATATCCGGCATGACGGTCGTCGTCATGTGTTGGGGCGCGCCCTCGTGATCCGAAGATCGATCTTTTGTGTCCTTTGTTTTCCGATACGTCTCGCAGGTCCTGTGTGTTACCTCGGGCCTTGCTGTTTTTGTTTGACTAGCGACGGGGTGCGGGCTGGACTTCGGGCTTATATGCCACCTTGTCTCGGCCACAAGGTGGCCGGTCTACCGCATCATATGCTGGAAGCGCAGGCTTAAATACTTCCTCATCAAGTTGGGGTAGCAACCTGCGCTTTGGGAAACTTTTGATTGGGCGCTCGAGTTCGTGTTCCTCGACTGCCAGGACCTCAGTCCATCTATGTGCTAACAGATCTTGCTCAACGTGAAGCTGTTGTTGCTTTTTCTTGGCTTTTTGCTGTGGCAATAAGCCGGCGCTTGAAGCGCTCCTATTCGACGGGATCCTCAGGCACGATGAATTCTTCATTGCTGAGGCTCACCTCGTCTTTGGAGAGAGGCATGTAATTGTCATCCTTTGATTCTCCATCTACTGCCTGTTCCTTGGGGCTGGCTTGCCCATCCTCCTGCTCAAAGCCTGGCTGGAGGGGATTGTCTTCGTCTTCGGCATTATTTCAGCATTATTGCCTCCTGTGCCGGTACGCTGTTTTTGCTATGGCGGGGCTTAGAGCGGCGCCGATGACGCCGGTTCTTGGATTGCTTCTCGGCGGGATTATCCTCCGTTGCCTTATTGCCATCGCTTTCCTTGGGGGTGTCCACCATGTATATATCATACGATGAGGTGGCAGTCCAACGCCCTGTGGGCGGTGGTTCCTGTTCGTCTCCCGCATCGTCGTCCGTATCGTCGATGTCTTCTGAGTCAAAGTCGAGCATGTCGGTTAGGTCATCGACAGTGGCTACCAAGTGGGTGGTGGGTGGGGAACGAATTTCTTCGTTGTCCTCTTCCCACTCGAGCCGGACATAGTTCGGCCAAGGGTCTCCTGACAAGGAGAGAGACCGTAATGAGTTTAGCACGTCGCCTAGGGGCGAGTGCTAAAAGATATCCGCGGAGGTGAACTCCATGATCGGTGCCCAATCAGACTGGATGGGCATGGACGCGAGCGGTTCGGAGTCTGTGGTCGGGGACAAATCCGAGTGTCTGGCAACACAGGTCTCGTAGGAGGCGAAGTTAGTATTCAGCTCTATCGCCGCTGAGTGTGCGGCCTCCGTGGCGGGGTCCATCCACTCATCCTCGGACGGCGCGATCTGTTCCGGATTGAGGGCCGGAGTAGTTACAGGTGTGATCTCCCGAACACTGTCCGATGGCAGAGCTAAATCATGCTCATCGTGACCGTGCGGCGTACCTGACATGGGTTCGAATCCGTCGAAGATCAAGTCTCCACGGATGTCGGCGGTATAGTTCAAGCTTCCAAACCTGACCTGATGGCCACGGGCGTAGCTCTCGATCTACTCCAGATGGCCGAGCGAGTTGGCCCGCAGTACGAAGCCGCCGAATACGAAGATCTGTCCGGGGAGGAAAACCTCACCCTGGATCGCATCGTTGCCGATGATCGAAGGAGCCATCAAGCCTTATGATGACGACACAGTGGAACTCTCAATGAAAGCACCAATGTCAGTGTCAAAACCAGCGGATCTCGGGTAGGGGGTCCCGAACTGTGCGTCTAAGGCGGATGGTAACAAGAGGCGGGGGATACAATGTTTACCCAGGTTCGGGCCCTCTCGATGGAGGTAATACCCTACTTCCTGCTTGATCGATCTTGATGATATGAGTATTACAAGAGTTGGTCTACCACGAGATCAGAGAGGCTAAACCCTAGAAGCTAGCCTATGGTATGATTGTTGTTGTCCTACGGACTAAAACCCTCCGGTTTATATAGACACCGGAGGGGCTAGGGTTACACAGAGTCGGTTACAAGGGAGGAGATCTACATATCCGAATCGCCAAGCTTGACTTCCACGCAAAGGAGAGTCCCATCCGGACACGGGACGAAGTCTTCAATCTTGTATCTTCATAGTCCAACAGTCCGGCCAAAGTATATAGTCCGGCTGTCTGGGGACCCCCTAATCCAGGACTCCCTCAGTAGCCCTTGAACTAGGCTTCCATGACACCCTAATCGCGGTCGCTGGTCGTGACACCGAGCTCGAGCAGACAGCATGGGAGCAGGCCGCAGAGCGTGATTGCTTGGAGAAGCTGAAGAGGGAGATGGAGGAGGAGGAGAAGGTCCGGCTAGAGGCCAAGGCGAAAATCCTTGCCAATGATCGTGCCGCCTTCGATTCTCTTGAGGAGAGGTCCTGCAAGGCATTGCAAGATCTCTACGGGAGGGGGTTGAAGAAGTTGCTGGTGACTGCTAAGGAAGGCCCCGCCGAGTTGCTCCCCCAGCTTGTTGAGGCGCTCGAGGGAGTTGCTGCGGAGTCGGCCCCATGGTGGAGGGGGAAGCTCGCACACTCTCCGCATTCACTATGACACGCGTCTTCAGCCACCTCCATCTTCGTGACCCCAGCACCGACTTCGGGGCCTTGCTTGAGCCTGTGGACGAGGAGCACTGCACCGCCGCCACCGAAGCCATGAAGGACCGAGTGGGTGCTCTATCGTGGAAGTTACTCGCCATCGACCCTGCGCCACCGACTGACGGCGCCACCGAGCCCTCGGCCACAGCCGATGGTACAGGTGGCGGTGATGTTGTCAATGACGGGGCATTCCTCGCGGGCGGTGGCAGCGCCCAAGGCTGAAGAAGGAGCTTGCTGGCAGCGCTTTCCTTTGTTTTTATTTCTTGCAACATGCACCGTGCCTCGTGGAGGCGTTAAAACTTTATGTGTTTGTGCGTTGCTTGTAATAATTTGCTAGGATTTGCCATTTCCTTTCCGCTTGCTTGATGTTCTGCGTCGGCAGGGCCCGCCCCCGCGCATTCCTCAGCCGCAGTTGGGTTGTCCAGATCACCAGGACGAGACCAAGGGGTGAGGTGCTACATGACCAGTTAGGCTCCTGAGTCGCGATGCTCAGGAGTCCCCCTTGATGTACAAATGGCCCGCGGAAAGGAGATGCGAGAGTAGGCCTTAGCGTTCTGCGTCGGCAGGGACCGGCCCCGTGCATACCTTAGTTGCCGTTGGGTCGTCCGGATCACCAGGACGAGACCAAGGGGTGAGGGGCTACGTGACCAGTTAGGATCTTGACTCGCGATGCTCAGGAGTCCCCCTTGACGTACAAACAGACCTCCATACCTTTTCTCACCGAGGTCCCGCTCGGGAGGGGCGCGCGACGACTAGGTCCGAGGGACCTGGCAGGGTGGCGTACGCTAGGCGTGACCTGAGTGTACCCCCTGTACCCAGCCCCCTCGCGCGACTCTCCCAAGGGGGAAGTGTTGGAATGAGGCTAGACACTGAGCCTGGCGGCTCCCTGAGGTTGATGCGGCCATGGGGCCTCCCTTAGATGTTTATCACTAGCGCAGAGCATGGCCCTTCTGCACTTGCACGGGCATAGCCACTCCTCGACCGTGTCGACGGCCAGTATGGAGCATGGTGCTTCCACTTCTGCGTGGGTGAGGGCTCCCTCTGAGTGGAGCCCCCGGGGCGTGTATGATGTCTAGTACGCAACTTTATTCTTGTAGACAAGTGTTGGGCCTCCAAACTCAGAGTTTTGTAGGACAGTAGCAATTTTCCCTCAAGTGGATGACCTAAGGTTTATCAATCCGTGAGAGGTGTAGGATGAAGATGGTCTCTCTCAAACAAGCCTGCAACCAAATACAAGAAATCTCTTGTGTCCCCAACACACCCAATACAATGGCAAACTGTATAGGTGCACTAGTTCGGCGAAGAGATGGTGATAAAACTGTAATATTGATGGTAGAAATATATTTTTATAATCTGAATAAATAAAAACAGCAAGGTAGCAAATAGTAAACATGCAGAAAAACGGTGTTGCAATGCTTAAAAACAAGGCCTAGGGTCCATACTTTCACTAGTGCCATCTCCCAACAGTGCTAACATAGTTGGATCATATGATTATCCCTCAAAGCGCAATAGAGAATCACTCCAAAGTTCCTATTAGCGGAGGACAAAAGATAGGAATTGTTTGTAGGGTACGAAACCTCCTCAAACCTATTCTTTTCGTTCGATCTATTCATGAGTCCGTACTAAAATAACACCAAAGCAAATTCATATTCATAATACTCAATCCACACAAAGAACTACAAGGAGACCCCGAAGTTTCCATAGGAGAAAAGATAATAAAAACATGCATCAACCCCTATGCATAGATTACCCCAATATCATCGCGGGAATCCGTGAGTTGATTGCCATAACATATATCAAGTGAATCAATAAGATACCCCAATTGTCACCTCAAGCATTCATGCCGCAAGACATATATCATGTGTTCTCATCTCTGAATATTCGATCCGACAAGACAAAACTTCAAAGGGTAAAGACTCAATTCACCACAACACGAGTATAGAGGGGAGAAACATCATATGATCCGACTATATTAACAAACCCCATGATATAGATCACGAGAGAGAGAGAGAGAGAGATTACACATAGCTACTGGTACAACACCTCAGCCCCGAGGGTGGACTACTCCCTCCTCATCGTGGTGGCCGCCGGGATGATGAAGATGGCCACCAGATATGATTCCCCCCTCCGGCAGGGTGCTAGAACGGGTCTAGATTGGTTTTCGGTGGCTCCAGAGCCCTGCGGCGGCGAAACTTCTGATCTAGGTTTTCCCCCGAAGGGTTTCGGAATATTTGGGAATTTATAGTGCAAAGAAGGGGTACGGGAGGCCACCGAGGGGGGCACAACCCACCAGGGCGCGCCAGGGGGAATATTTGGGAATTTATAGTGCAAAGAAGGGGTACGGGAGGCCACCGAGGTGGGCACAACCCACCTGGGCGCGGCGCGCCCTGGTGGGTTGTGCCCCCCTCGGGGCACCCCCTAGGTGCAGATCTGGCCCATTGGGTTCCTTCAGGTCCAAAAAATTCTCTGTAAAGTTTCGTAGTGTTTGGACTCAGTTTGATATTGATTTCCTACGATGAAAAAAACAAGCAAAAAACAGCAACTTGCACTGGGCATTGAGTCAATAGTTTAGTCCCAAAAAATGATATAAAGTTGCTATAAAATGATTGTAAAACACCCAAGAATGATAAAATAACAGCATGAATACTTCATAAATTATAGATACATTGGAGACGTATCAGCATCCCCAAGCTTAATTCCTACCCGTCCTCGAGTAGGTAAATGATAAAAGAAATAATTTATGAAGTGTGAATGCTAGCAAAGTGCATAAGTTTGATAAATGATAATTTCAATCACTTTTCCTAGCTTCATAACAGCAATTTTTTCTTATGAAACTTCTCATGTTATAGTGGCAACCAATTCACATGTTAAGGTTCAAACAATGAATTCTCTTGAAACCCAACAACCTATGTTCTTAGTCACCAAGCAATTGCAATTCAACTTATTGAACGGAGGTTAAGTAAGAGCTCCACATACTCAACCATCATATAGTATTCTATGATTGCTAACACTCACCTTGTACACATGAGCAAAACATTTCAACCAGACACATAGGAATATAGGGTCTTATTGTTTTGCCTCCCAACGTATTCACCTCAAGGGTGATGTCAACAATAATAACTCATGCTACCCATATTCAACTGGAGATATGTGCCTAGATCTTTCCTCACCACATGATGCTTACCAAAATAGAAAATAAAAAGGAATAGAGAGGAATACTTTGACTCTTTGCATAATAGTAAATACATAAAAGTAAAAGATAGGCCCTTCGCAGAGGGAAGCAGAGGTTGACATCCGCTTATTTGTTTGTATACTCAACCCCTTAGTGCAAAGAAAAATGTCATGTTGTATTGCCCCTTATGAGAGAAACCTTTATTATGCAGTCAGTCACTTTTATTACTTTGCCATCACAAGTTCGTGCAATGCTCAATTTTCTCTTACACTAAATGATCTTACACTTTCAGAAGCAATTTTTATTTCCTTATTGCACCGATGACAATTTGCTTGAAGGATCTTGCTCAATCCTTACGTAGGTATGGTGGACTCTTGAAAATAAGATTTGGGTTTAAGGGTTATTGGATGCACAAGTACTATCTCTACTTGGTGCGGAATTTTTGGCTAGCAAAGATGGGGGGCAAGCACCACAGGTTGAAGGATCTATGACAATATAACTTCTATGTGAATATGAACAAACATAAACCATTATGTTGTCTTCCTTGTCCAACATCAACAATTTTGGCATATAATATTTTTATGGGGGCTCACAATCACAAAAGATTTCCGTGATAGTATATTTGCATGTGAAGGTTCTCTTCCTTATACTAATTATTCGTGAATTGCAAGTATGACCACTATTTTGATTGTCACGCCTTAAACGATTTCACTTTCTAAACCCAATGTGAAGCTACCACTAGGCATTATATGATTTCAACTTCATGATATTCAATTTATTCAACAATTTACTCACAGGATATAGGTGAAGCACAAGAGTAAATCACATAGAAAAGAGCTTTGTTGACAGGATGTGAATGCCGCTTACTTAGCCTCCCTGGCAACTATTTCAGGACTCTATTTTATTTAAAAACTTCCAAATCTAATTACTTTATTAAAACAGGAAAGAAAACAAAATAAAATGACAATCCAAGGATAGCACGCATCATGTGAAGAAGCAAAAACTTAGGCTCAGCCGATACTAACCGATAATTGTTGAAGAAGAAAGGTGGGATGCCTACCGGGCATCCCCAAGATTAGATGTTTGAGAATTCTTGAATATTATCTTGGGATGCCTTGGGAATCCCCAAGATTGAGCTTTTGTTTCTCCTTAATTGTTCTCATATCACGGTTTTCCTAAATCTCAAAAGCTTCATCCACACAAAACTCAACAAGGACTCGTGAGATAAGTTAGTATAAACCAATGCAAAAACCTTATCATTCTCTACTGTAGCGAATCACTAAAATTATTATTAAACATTGCATACTAAATGCCTCTGCATATTTAATACTCCTATCCGCAAATAGAATCAATTAACAAGCAAACATATGCAAACAATGCAAACATAACAGCAATCTTCCAAAACAGTACAGTCTATAAAGAATGCAAGAGTATCAATACTTCTCTAAGTCCAAACATTATGAAAATTTACCACACTGAAGAAAAATTATAAGAGATCATTTTTCAAAAGTTTCAGAATTTTATCACGTTCTGACTTTTCTAAGGAATTTTTGTAACAGCAGTAAACTTTCTGTTTTCAAATAGCAACATGTATACTTACAAAATAAGCATGGCAAAGGCTATCATTGCCACTTTTTTTGAAATAAAAGATGCTAAACATTATTATAAATAACAGAAAGCAAATACTAACAAAATAAATTGATGCTCCAAGCAAAACACATATCATGTGACGAATGAAAACATAGCTCCAAGTGAGGTTACCGATAATGTTGGAGACGAAAGAGGGGATGCCTTCTGGGGCATCCCCAAGCTTAGTTGCTTGGATGTTCCTTTAATATTACCTTGGGGTGCCTTGGGAATCCCCAAGCTTAGGGTATTGTCACTCCTTATTCTCCTCATATCGACATCTCACCCACAACATGAAAACTTCAATCACACAAAACTTAACGGAACTTTGTGAAATAGGTTAGTATGATAAAGAGCAAACCATTCCACTTTTGGTACCGTCAAAGACAAGATTCATAATTGTTATCACACAATAACTACTGTATCATATCATTTCCACAATTTATATTGAGCAATATAAGCCATAGAAACTAGAAAACAAGCAAACTATGCATTGAAAACAGAATGTGTCAAAAACAGAACAGTCTGAAGTAATATGTACTCAAACCATATTTCTACTACTCCAAAAATTCTGAAAAATTAGGACCACGTGAGAAATTTGTATATTAATATTTTTCAAAAAGATTCAACTCAATATCACTCTTATGTTAAAAACTAGAATTATTTTCTGAGCACATAAGTTTCTGCTTTTCAGCAAGATCAAAGCAACTATCACCCAACAAGATCCTAAAGGCTTTACTTGGCACTTTATTGAAACAAAAGCAATAAAATATGATTAATACAATAGCATAATCATGTAAACACACAAAAACAGTAGGTAAAAGTGTTGGGTTGTCTCCCAAACAAGCCCTTTTCTTTAATGCCTTTTAAGCTAGGCATGATGATTTCAATGATGCTCGCATAAAAGATAAGAATTGAAATGTAAAGAGAGCATCATGAAGCATATGACTAGAACATTTAGGTCTAACCCACTTCCTATGCATAGGTATTTTGTGAGCAAAAAACTTATGGGAACAAGAATCAACCAGCATAGGAAGGCAAAACAAGTGCAACTTCAAAACAATCAACACATAGAGAAGAAACTTGATATTATTGAGATATGTAAGGGCATAAGTTCCTTCCTCATAATAATTTTCAGAGACATCATGAATGAGTTCAACAATATAGCTATCACATACAGCAGTCTTTTCATGATGCACAAGCATAGAAGATTTATCACTCTTTATGGCATACATGTCATCATAGTAATCATCATAGATAGCAACCTTATTGTCATAGTCAATTGAAACGTCTTCCAAAATAGTGGATGTATCACTAAATAAAGTCATGACCTCTACAAATCCACTTTCATCAATATTGTAATAAGATCCAACACCCTCCAAAATAGTGGGATCACTACTACCTAAAGTTGACACTCTTCCAAACCCACTTTCATCAATGTAATCATCATAAATAGGAGGCATGCTATCATCATAATAAATTTTCTTAACGAAACTAGAAGGAATCAAAGGATCATATTCATTAAGCAAAGCATCCCCAAGCTTAGTAAAGCATTATTTTCAGCAAATAAATCATCAAACATATCATACTAATCAAACATAGCATCCCCAAGCTTGTGGCTTGGCATATCATAAGCATAATCAC
Source organism: Triticum urartu (assembly GCF_003073215.2). Lineage (NCBI taxonomy): Eukaryota > Viridiplantae > Streptophyta > Magnoliopsida > Poales > Poaceae > Triticum > Triticum urartu. The sequence continues at coordinate 414,381,614 of NC_053023.1, forward strand.
TCTCACCATTAATAATATGAATAGCACCAATGGTATAACAATTGATATCATCATAATTTCTCAAGTTGGTGCCAAAAATATTTCCAAGATTATACGAAGTATCGTTATCTCCCCAATCATAATCATCACAACAAGCAATAGGCATAACAAAATCATCATCCATATCATCATCCTCCATCAACATATTTGATTTACTTTCGTGAGGCACGATGGTGATGGGAGCAACATTATTTGGGAGAGATACCTTTTTACCTCTATTCTTTCTTCTTTTCTTCTTCTTCACCACACCATGTGTGGGTTTAATTAATTCTTTCAAGCTTCTTGTTGAAGAGATTTATTGGATAGGAAACTCCTCCTCGTTACCTGGTTCATCATAATAAACACTAGGAGGGCATTGGGAAACATTTTCCCTTTCATTAGTACTCTCTTCATACTCCATTTGTTTTCTTGTATTTAAGTAGTTGGCAATATAAGGATTCTTAGTGCAATTTACCGCACAAAACATATAAATTTCTTCTAGATCAAAATCAAGAAATCTCTCGGGATTTGGAAAACCCTTAGTTATACATTTCATTTCTTCATACCCCAAAAGAAGGCTAAGCTCTTTATGATGCTCAAGGGTAATCAAGTTATCACAATTTTTGGACATGATTAGATCATGAAATAAATTACATTGGAGATTTAAATGACCATGTTCATTGCAAAGTTCACAAGGATGGCGAAAAAAATTACATCTTTCAGCACAACCATCTAGCCTCTCTTGCAACCTTTTCATTTCTAAATATTTATGCTTCTTACAAAATCTATATTCCCTTTTTGCAGGGCCGGCCCTACGGGGGGGGGGGGGGGGGGGGGGGGGGGGGGGGGGGGCAGCAGGGGCGGCCACCCCGGGCCCCCATCATCCAAGGTCACCCCCTCCCAGGTACACTATGCAAGGTAGGTCTACGACAAGAAGTTCGTCGTCGGTCATTTGACCTTTTTTTCTTTCGATCCCAGTAGCAGCGCATCGTAGACTAAAAAAGCAGCAGCGCATCCATGTTATACTTTGCCTGGCCCAGCGCGCGGGCAGCACAACATGAAGCCCTCCAGGAGTCCAGGTAGTAAGCGCCCATGTCTTGTTTTTTCCCGCCGCCAATGCTGATCGCTCACATCAAACTTCAATCCCTAACCCTAGCAAGGCAATCGCTGCTGACACACTACGACAGTGAAGGAGTAGCACACAAGTAGGCTTGTCGTCAGGCTCCGGTAAGGAATGCTTCCCTCCTTTTCGATCTAATCTCGTTAGGTTGTATCATTGTATGGATTTTGAGATTTCTACCCTTCTTACTCAGGGCAAAAGAAATTGTTGTCACGGTGAGCAGGATTTTCCCTTGGTATTCAAAATAAGGAGCCATGATATTATTGTTTGATTAAGGATTATTTACCGGCAGCACCGTTGACCCTAGTAGCAACTCAGATACGTACTAGTCAACAGGATCTGTTTACCCTAGTCAGGAGGCACAATATTTTTGTTAATTCACAACGGGGGTGTACCCTGGCCTCTGGATTTTTAGGTGTTTATTGGTAACATTTTGCCTCTACATATGTTAAAATATGACTTCGGTGTCAACATTAAGCCCCCCCACCCCCGCATGCAAAAAAGGGACCCAAGTTATAGTTTCACCTAGGGCCCCTAAATTCTCAGGACCGGCCCTTCCTTTTTGGTGTGCAAATCCATTCCCATTCACTCCACAAAAATTGACATGCTTATAAGAAACATTGTTCTCATGACTTGTGCAATCATCATTAGCATTGTGGATATTCAAAGAATTCATACTAACAACATTGCAATCATGCTCATCATTCAAATATTTTGTGCCAAGCATTTTATTGACTACTTCTAACAATTGAGCACAATTTTTGAACCATCATTTTCAAGAAAGATATTATAAAGATGATCAATAATATGATGCAACCTCAATTCCTTTTTTATGTAGTTTTATTTTATAAACCAAACTAGTGATAAAACAAGAAACTAAAAGATTTGATTGCAAGATCTAAAGATATACCTTCAAGCACTCACCTCCCCGGCAACGGCGCCAGAAAAGAGCTTGATGTCTACTACGCAACTTTATTCTTTGTAGACATGTGTTGGGCCTCCGGGCGCAGAGTTTTGTAGGATAGTAGCAATTTTCCCTCAAGTGGATGACCTAAGGTTTATCAATCCGTGAGAGGTGTAGGATGAAGATGGTCTCTCTCAAATGACCCTACAACCAAATACAAGAAATCTCTAGTGTCCCCAACACACCCAATACAATGGAAAATTGTACATGTGCACTAGTTCGGCGAAGATATGGTGATAAAAGTGTAATATTTATGGTAGAAATATATTTTTATAATCTGAATAAATAAAAACAGCAATGTAGCAAATAGTAAACGAGCACAAAAACGGTGTTGCAATGCTTAAAAACAAGGCCTAGGGTCCGTACTTTCACTAGTGCAATCTCCCAACATTGCTAACATAGTTGGATCATATGATTATCCCTCAAAGTGCAATAAAGAATCACTCCTGAGTTCCTATTAGCAGAGAACAAAAGATAGGAATTGTTTGTAGGGTATGAAACCTCCTCAAAGCTATACTTTCCGTTCGATCTATTCAAGAGTCCGTACTAAAATAACACCAAAGAAAATTCATATTGTCAATACTCAATACACACAAAGAACTACAAGGAGACCCCGAAGTTTCCGTCTAAGAAAATATAATAAAAACGTGCATCAGCCCCTATGTATAGATTACCCCAATATCACCGCGGGAACCCGCGAGTTGAATGGCACAACATATATCAACTGAATCAATAAGATACCCCAATTGTCACCTCAAGTATTCATACCGCAAGACATATATCATGTGTTCTCATCTCTGAATATTCAATCCGACAAGACAAAACTTCAAAGGGTAAAGACTCAATTCACCACAACAAGAGTATAGAGGGGAGAAACATGATCCGACTATATTGATATAGATCACAAGAGAGAGAGATTAAACACATAGCTACTGGTACAAACCCTCAGCCCCGAGGGTGGAATACTCCCTCCTCATCGTGGTGGCAGTAGGGATAATGAAGATGGCCACCGGAGATGATTCCCCCCTTCGACAGGGTGCCGGAATGGGTCTAGATTGGTTTTCGGTGGCTACGGAGCCCTGCGGCGGAAGAACTTCTGATCTAGGTTTTCCCCCGAAGGGTTTCGGAATATTTGGGAATTTATAGTGCAAAGAAGGGGTACGGGAGGCCACCGAGGTGGGAACAACCCACCTGGGCGCGCCAGGGCGCCCTGGCGCACCTTGGTGGGTTGTGCTCCCCTCGGGGAACCCCCCCAGGTGCTGCTCTGGCCCATTGGGTTCCTTATGGTCCTAAAAAATCTTCGTAAAGTTTTGCGGTGTTTGGACTCCGTTCGATATTGATTTCCTACAATGTGAAAAAACAAGCAAAAAAAAAGCAAACTGGCACTAGGCGCTGGGTCAATAGGTTAGTCCCAAAAAATGATATAAAGTTGCTATAAAATGATTGTAAAACACCCAAGAATTATAAAATAACAACATGAATACTTCATAAATTATAGATACGTTGGAGACGTACCAGTGTACAGCCTTGCCCTGACACGTGGCTTGCACAGCAGGACTAGACGAGGTGTGCCTCGGCACTTGTGAGCGAGTGCGAGACTCACGAGGCCCTACCTCAAGGCGGGTTGCGCCTAAATTTGATCCTTAATAGTTGTGATGGCCCTGCGACATGCTTAGAAAACCTATGCCAAATGAATCTCCTGAGGTGGTCACATGAGAAGGCCAAACACCAATGACCTGAGGAGGTGACGTGAATGGGGCCGGCCCGCCAGACAAAGCTCAGTCGTTGGGTTTATCGACGCTACAGGGACAGACCCGAGCAGAGACGCCGTGCCTAGTCTTCTCCTGCGAAAATCCTGAAGAAAGACAACCGGCGCGCGACTCCTATTGTGGTGAGGCACCGGGTCGCGCGCCCTGGCTCGTCGGCCCATGATTAGCTCATGCGAGAACAAGGCACCAAGGGCCATGGCAGGTGACGTACACGAGAGCTGGCCCGCGAGCCATAGCTCAACCTCTTGGGTTTCGCGATGCTGCAAGGAAGAACTCGAGCACAGACGCCGTACCCGCCCTTAATCATGAGGCGGTCGTGGGTGGGCTTGCAAGGGCGTACGATGATGATGGAAACGAAGTGCCGAACAGGCAGATGATAATCATGAAATAACTTACGGAAGGAGATGAAGCTAGTTCTGATAGATGGAAGAATGATACATGTCGTAGGGATAGACCCACGCGGCCTGGGGATGATGCAGCCTGAGGGCCGCCCCCAACAAAGTAAATCAAAGATGCAAAAGGATACGTGTCGCAGGGACAGGCCTATGCAACCTGGGGATAATGCAGCCCGAGGGGCGCCCCAACTGAATAAACTAGAAAACGTCACCTGGTTCCGTTGCTGAGGAGATGTTGAAGTAGCTGAAGGTCCATGCTTGGAGGGGTTGCTCCTCACGAGCCGCCAGGGTCCTAAACCTTGGGAGGCTCATGAAGAACCGCCGCCATCTCCACCAGGACCGCGTGGTGCCTGGCCTCCTGAGCTGCCATGATGCTTCGTAGGCGACGCTGAAAGGTGACAGCCGCGTTCAGCAAACCAAAAGGCATGCAAAAGTAGTTGTGAGGTGGGCCCTCACACCGACCAGCGTGCGAAGGCCAGAAGCGCTCCTGAGATGCGGCTCTGTTGAGCCCTGGGATTTTGACGCAGACGCGCAGCTCGTCGCTCTCGCCAGGACAAGGAGCCGCGCTAGGTTGTAGGCGACGGTCGCTGCGCATGGCTCTCGCCTCTTGAAGCTCCTCGGTCATCTTGGTGGTGAACTCCTGAGCACCTGGCACCCTGTGCCTAGTGCCCTCGTGCGGGAAGCGTGCGATGAAGCATGCCTCCATGTGGTGCCCGAGCACCTCCCTCATGACGTTGGCTAAGTCAGAGGCCCTCCAGAAGAGAGCCCCCGAGCCCAGCTTGAGGAGGGCACCGGGCATGCCTTGCTATGCATGAGAGGGAGGAGCCCCATCCGCGGGCGTAGATCCTGAGGTGGTGCCACTGGAGACACCGCCCTCCCGAGGCTCTTGGCGGAGTAGCTGCTTCTTCTTCTTGGGGATAACCTCAGGAGGGTAGATGGCGCCTTCGTTATCTGGGTGTTCAATTGTCGCGGCCTGATAGGCCCGCTAGAGGGAGCACATCGCGTCCTTCTCCTCGCAGGCGATCGTGATGATGTCGCGGTTCCCTGGCATCTTGAGGACGTTGTAGCCATGGTGGGTCACTGTCATGAACTTGGCCAGGGCCGAATACCCAAGGATGGCATTGTACGGGAGGCGGATGTGAGTGAAATCAAATTCGATGAGCTCGGTGCGCTAGTTGTCGCACTGGCCGAAGGTGACAGGGAGGAGGATCTGCCCTATCGGGGTGGTGGAGCCGCCGGTCACTCCTAAGAAGGGCTTGGTGGGCTGCAGCTGATCATATGGCACTTGGAGGCGGTCGAATGTCTCGATGGAAAGAACATTGAGCCCTGCGCCACCATCGATGAGGGTCTTGGTGACAAGGACGTTGCTGATGACGGGCGAGCAAGGCATTGGGATCATGCCGGCAGTCGCCGCGCACTTGAGATGGTCGGACGACCTGAAGGTGATGGTGCACTTGGACCACCTGAGTGGATGTTTGGCCTCGAGCCCGGGGAGGGCCGCGTTCACCTCACGAGCGAACTGCTTGAAGATGCGGTGGGAGGCTGGGGCCTGAGTGCCACCCAAGATGCAGGCGATGGTGTGAGGCTCCTAGAAGCCCCCAGACCCCTCGTCCTGGTGGTGGTCGTCATTCCTTCTTGGTGGTGGTGGCAGCGGAGGGAGGCTGGCATTGCCCTGAGGACGGTCCTCACGAGGCTGGTCTCTCCAGGCGCCCTCGCGAGGCTGGCCTTGCCAGCGATCCTCGCGAGGCTAGTCGCGCCACTCCTGGCAGGGGCCGCGGTCGTCCCAACATCCTCCACTTCTGCCTCCTCCACGGTCGTAGCCTCGATCGTTGCGCTCGGGGCGTCAACCGAGGCGCCCCTCGCGGATGGCCCTAAGCTCCTGATAGTCATTGGTGCTGTGGCTATGCATGTTGTGGAAGATACAAAATGGATGGCTGCCCTTGGACGACTCCGAGTGGTCGCAGCCATGCTTCATCTCTGGTTCTGCCGCAAGCACGGAAGCCCCCTTGCTCTTCACGTCCTTGGCCTTGGCCTACTTGTCTCCTGGGTCGGTAGCTGGGAGCTCTAGGAGGGAGAGGCGCTCCTCCTCAGCTCTTGTGCACTTGGTAGCCATGTTGAACATCTCCAGAGCCGTGCACAGGTCCTCGTGGATGGCAAGCTCCTCCTTCATCTTGACATCGCGAACGCCATCAGAGAACGCCGAGATGATGGCTTCGTCAGAAACCTTGGGGATCTTTAGACGGATGCTGTTGAAGCGCTGAATGTACTTCTGCAGGGTCTCCCCAGGCTGCTGCTTGATGCACCGCAGGTCACCTGCGGCAAGCGGGTGGTGGCGAGTGCCCTGGAAGTTGGCGACGAAACGCTCGCGCATCTCTTCCCAGGAGGAGATCGCTCCCGCGGGCAGATTCAGGAGCCACGAGTGCACGCCATCCTTGAGGGCCATGGGGAACCAATTTGCCATGACCTTATCATCGCCGCTGGCCGCCTCGATGCTCAGCTCGTAGAGCTACAGGAACTCCGCAGGGGCGGGGGTGCCGTCGTAACGCGGAGGAAGGTCAGGCTTGAACTTGCCTGGCCAGACGATGCTGCGTAGCTCAGGGGTGAAGGCGCGGTAGCCCGCTGTGGTCACCGGGGCCCGTCATGGAGGTGGAGCCTGATCTTGGTGCTCGCGCGCCACCGCTGTAGGCGGCGAGCAGTCTTGACGTGGCGGTGGAGGGAGTGCTGGAGCACCTTCTTGCAGCCGCTGGATCTCCTGGCAGCTTTCTTCTTTGCGTGCGGGTGCCTGGCGCGGTGGGTCATGTCGCGGGGCCGCGCCTCTTGGAACGAGGCGGACGTCCTGACGGGGAGGTGGCGGAGGCGCTCCATGGGCCATGTCGCCAACAGCAGGCGGTGGACAAGGCAGCGAGAGGGACGGCGATGCGGTCCAACTAGTCTTCGTAGAGGTCGTCGACTGGGTGGTAGCGCAGGAGCTCATGTGCCATGAGCAACGCAGCCTACCCATTCGCTGGGCCGTGACGTGCGTCGGACAATGAGCCGGCCAGAGTCAGCGACAGCGTGGCGGTGTCTCCGTCCCGCCACACGGAGGGATGCTGCGACGAAGCTTGCTGCTCGTGCCCCGCTGGGCCGGTGACGGCGTTGGCGGCAGGTGATGGAGAACAACGGGGAGGCCGGCCGATGGGCGCCATCTAGGCGACACGCGCGGTGAGAGCGGCTCAGCACTCAGCATGGGCTCGGCGAGCATCAGCCATGGAGACGGTGGAGCGGCGGCGAGTCGATCGACGGAAGAGAAGCTTCGACGCAACCCTGTCAGGTGCGCCAAATGTCGGATTCCGGGGTCCGCAGACCCTAGAGAGGTTCGAACACTGGGGTGCATACGAATAACTCCTTCCCAACCTGCTGGCCCGACGATTCCACGGCCTAGCTCGACGAACCCAAGGGACAAGAGACACAACAATTTATCCTAGTTCGGGCCACCTAGCGGTGTAATACCCTACTCCATCTTTGTGGTGGATTGACTCGAGGGGCTCAGGATGGACTAGTACAGTGGTTAAACAGCCTCAGGAGGTGAGGTGTTCTTGAGCTCGATGAGCTGGTGGGTGTGAGGATGGTCTGAATGATCCGATCCCTCTCTGGTGGTGGCTAAGCCCTATTTATAGTGGCCTTGGTCCTCTTCCCAAATATAGGTGGGAAGGGATCCCACAACGGCCAAATTCAAAGGGAGACAACTAGTACAAACTATCTTAACAAAATTAGTCTTCGCCTGCAAAGGCTCTGGTGGTGATGCTGCAGTGGGCTCCGCGATGACCTCCGTCCTGTCGTCCTGGCGGTCTTGATCTCATTGCACCAATATGGAAAACTTTGCCTGATTCCTCGGGACTCCGCGCCTGCGCTTGCCTCCTTGGCACCAAAGGGGAAACTGGCACACTGCGCCCGCTCGCGCCCGCCTGGCCTTGGTCATCATGGCTCATGTCACGTGAACCTCCTGAGGTGCACCTTGTATTGATATCTCCGCTCCTCGGGAGCCAGCTTGGTTAGGCCGCCGCCAAAGGAGGTCTTGGTGCCGTCCGTCTCGCGAGGCTTGGCCCCTTGCGAGGGTCTTGAGTCGTTGCTGATGAAGCTGGGCTGTACCAGGCCGCCAACTGAGCCACGCCGTGGGCCGCGGGCAGGCAAGTCTGGGTACCCCCATTCCTAGGACGCCGACAGAGCACACCAGCCCAAAAGGGGTGGCACCCCCTGGCATGTGGATGAATTGGAGAAGGAACAAGGGGGTCCGGCCCCCCTTCCTTTCTCTCTTCCCCCTTCCTTTATTCTCCGATGAAAAATGGAAAGGGGTGGCACTTAGGGAAACCCCAAGTAGGATTCCGATCCTACTTGGGGCGCCCCCTGGCTGCCTCTCTTCCCCTCCCACATAAATATATGTGGGGAGGGGGCGCCTAGAACACACAACATCAATTGTTAGCCGTGTGCGGCGCTCCCTCCATAGTTTAAACCCCCGATTATATTCTTGCGGTGCTTAGGCGAAGCCCTGAGCGGATCACTTCACCATCACCATCACCACGCCGTCGTGTTGATGGAAGTCATCTACTACCTCGACACCTTGCTGGATCAAGAAGGCGAGGGACGTCACCGAGCTGAATATGTGCAGAATTCGGAGGTGGCGTACATTCGTTACTTGATCGGTCGGAGCTAGCAGAAGTTCGACTACATCAACCGTGTTGCCAAATGCTTCCACTTTCGGTCTACGAGGGTACGTAGACACACTCTTACCCTCGTTGCTATGCCTCTCCATGGATAGACACTACAAAAAAAAGACACATCCGTGACATTTTGGGCCGAGCGAAATTTTTTTCTGTCATACTTATGACACTTCTATGACGATAATTGTGACAAAACCTGCTATCATCATAGATGTGGTGGTGTCCTACTTCTGTGACAAAAAATCATGACAGAAAATGGGCTTTTCGTCCTGGGCGGGCCGGAGATGCAGCTGCATGACATTCTTTGGGCCATCCATGACGGAAAAAACCATGGTAGAAGCGAGGGCGAGGAAAATATCGGGGGAGTTCCCGGTTACAGTGGGTGGTCGGGGGCCGAGCGATGCACGTTTCTCTCGTACGTACGCGCGTGTGTGCGAGGCATTGCGCTCTAACTGAACCCGAGCGAGGCGTTGGGCTCTAACTGAACCCCAGCGATTGCACTGCAGGCTACGCGTTACTGAACCTAAGTGATCGATCAATGGATGTTAACTGAACCTGATCGAGCGATTCCTTTGCTACTGCTGCTAACTAAAGCCAATCGATGCTGCCTCTGGATGAACAGTGAGCGTTGTTGGAGGGTTTGGATGAACAGTTCCCGGTGGGGGTTGGATGAACAGGAACCCGTGGTAGTAGAGGCCGTTACCACTGGATGAACAGTATCCCGATCGATTGAGCCGATGGATGAACAGGACCCCGTGGAGGGCTGGATGAACAGGACCCCGTGGAGGGCTGGTTGAACAGGACCCCATGGAGGGCTGGTTGAACAGTAGCCGGTGGAGGGCTAGATGAACAGTAGCCCATGGAGGAGTGGTTGAACAGGACCGCGTGGAGAGGGCTGGTTGAACAGTAGCTAGTGGAGGCTAGATGAACAGGAGCCCGTGGATGAACAGTCGCAGGTGGAGGCTGGAGGAGGTCGACGGTGGATGAAAAGTAGCACGTGGAGGCTGGAGGAGGTCGACGGTGGAGATGAACAATATCCTGTGGAGTCCCGTTTTGTGGTACGCCACACCCTGCCTGATGAACAGGACCCCTGTTTCCACCGTAGCACTCCAACACAAGTCCGTTTCCTCCATTTTGCGGTACGCCACACCCCTCCCGATCAACAGGACCCCGTTTCGACCGTAGGAGGTCTGTTTCCTCCGTTTTGTGGTACGCCAGACCCCTCTCGATGAACAGGATCCCATTTCCATCATGGCCGGTCGAACACAAGGCCGTTTCCTCTGTTCTGCGGTACGCCGAGCCTCGTTTCCATCGGCTGTTCCGTCCAAGCCGGTTGGCTCCCGATGAACAGCACGCGTTCTGTTGCCTCCCGATGAACACGGCGCATTTCGTTGCCTCCCCATGAACATGATGACGACGCAGTTTCTCCGTTCCGACCCAGCCACAGCCATGTACACGAGCCATGGCTGTACGTATGCGCGAGTAGGCGTTCGAGACCCCGCCCATATGTACGTACGTGGCCGTATTTACTTTCTTGCACCCTGGCCGATGTACGTACGTGTACATGCTATGTGTGAGCCTCTACTACCACACGTGCGCGCCTCTACATTGACCAGTATGTACGTTTCGCGACTAGAATGACAACGCTACGTATGCTTCGACCGGGTGGGTCCCGACTGTCAGGCACTTCCTTGCATGCAAAGATGTAGCTGGTGGTCCCAGCAGTCAGGGGGTGAATCATTTTTCCCGTAATATGGACGCACTTCCTTACGTGCGAAGATGTAGCTGGTGGGTTCTAGAAGTCAGGGGGAAATGTTTTTTTTCATGAAATACGGTGGCCCGTCCGGTGGGTCCCTGCTGTGAGGTGGAGGAATCATTATTTCCCGCGAAATAAGGAGGCAGTTCCTTGCTACGGCCATGGACCCAGCTGTTAGCCTCTCCACGTACAGTACTCTTCCGATGGAAGTCGTTCCATGACCACGTCGACCACGCTGTGGCGAGAGCACCAGGGCGGTGGACGACGGCAAGGCCTAGGAAGGGGACGATGCAGAGCAGGGAAGACGTGGCAGTGGATGCCCACACAGAGACGAGTACGAGGGTTCACTGGTTCGGCTGCGGTGTGAGGCTGCCATCACCGCAGGGCCTGGCCAACGGTGGTAGTAGTAGGGGCGGTGAGGCCTCCGCGGCATCACAGCCAGCCACGGGAAGCAGGAGCATGCGGCACGACCGGCGCTAGTTTGGGAGGCTGGAGGAACAAGACAAGAGGTTGAAGAAGCAATACCACCATTGGATGGACACCGTACGGTCGCTGGAGCTAGAATCGTTCATATTGACTAAGTTGACAAAGCCCTCTGTCCCCGTCAACTTAGTAGGCCCAAAAGTCAGCCTCCCACTATGGTGGGTCCCAGCTAGCAGGGGGTATTCATTTTTTTGTACGTAATAAGGAGGCACTTCCTTGCGTGCGAAGATATAGCTGGTGGGTCCGACCTGTCAGCGGGGGGAACATTTTTTCATGAAATACAGAGGCCCTTCCGGTGGGTACCAGCTGTCAGGTGGAGGAATCATTATTTTGTGTGTAATAAGGAGGCATTTCCTTGCGTGCAGCCGTGGACCCAGCTGTCAGCCTCTCCACGCACAGTCTACTTCTGATGGATGTCGTTCGTTGACCACGCTGACTACTCCGCGGAGAGCGCATCCAAGGTGGTGGACGACGGCGAGGCCCCGGACAATGTCGGATTTCAGGTTCCGGCAGACCCTTGAGGTTCGAACACCGGGGTGCACGCGGAGATGTCGCCTCCTTCCTACCTGCACCCCTCCGCCTTGCTAGGACCTAAACTCAGGAAAGAACAGCACAAGAGACACAGGGTTTATACTGGTTCGGGCCACCGTTGTGGTGTAATACCCTACTCCAGTGTGTGGTGTGGTGGATTGCCTCTTGGGCTGATGATGGTGAACAATACAAGGAGGAACGACCTCGCGAGGGTCTGTTCTTGGCTGGGGCAATGAACTGCTGGGAGGAGCTCAGTCACCCTTCCCTCTCTCTCTATCTGATCTAAACCCCTCTCTCAAGAGCCTCCTTCTCCAAACCCCTCAGCTCTCTGTCCGTGTCCCCCCCTCTTGCGGGTGGCTGATCCTATTAATAGATGCCCTGGTCCTCTTCCCGAATATCGAGCGGGAAGGGAGCCAACAATGGCGGGCTAATTTGAAAGGGGGACAGCTAGTATCAACCATCCTGACAAAAGTAGTCTTCGCCTGCGCAAAGCTCTGGTGATGATGCCGTCTTGGGCTCCACGGTGACCTCCGTCTCGTAGTCCTCCTGGTCTTGGTCTCGTTGCACCGAAATGGCAACCTTTGCCTGATGCCTCGGTACTCCGTGGCTGCGCTTGCCCCCTTTGCACCAAAGAGGAAGGGAGGACGCTGCGCGGGCTGGCACCCGCCTGGCGCCCTCGGTCGTCATGGCTTGCGTCACGGGCACCTCGTGAGGTACCCCGCCTTGATCTCTCCGCCTCCTCGTGAGCCAACCTGACGAGGCCGTGCCTGAGGAAGCTCCGCGTCGTCCGCCCCACGAGGCTTGGCCCCTCACGAGGGTCTTGAGTTTGTGTTGGTGAAGATGGGTCGTGCTGGGCCCCCTTTTGAGCCACGCCGCAGGCCGCAGGCAGACAAGTCTGGGGACCCCCGTTCCCAGAATGCCGACAGTAGCCCCCGGGCCCAAGGCGCGCCCGGGCTTGGCCGTGCAGGGAAGTGGAAGGGCAAGAGCAAAGCGCCGCGGGCCCTAACAGCCTGCGGCCTTGGGCGCCGCGTGGCGGTTGATGGGACGTGGGCGTCTCCACTTCCCCATGGCGCCTCGACAATTGCACGGATTGGACAAGTCCCTGCATGCAAAGCGGGTCATAATTACCTGCGATCGTGGGGGCCGTTGGTTGGCCATCGCCAGCTATAAATATGGACCAGCGCGCGCCCTTCCAGTCCATCCCCCCTTGCTTCTCCTTTTTATTCATGGCCCCGTCGAGGAGGTTCTCGGCCGCAGAGAAGGGGAAGGCTCGCCAGGTTGAGCCCACCTCTCCCCCGCCCAAGCGCGGCCAAGGGCGCCCTCGCAAACATCCTGTGGCCACCACGGTGGCTCCCCGCTGCCGTGGAGGCGATCTTCAGCATAGTGACGGGCGGATTGCTGTGGCCGGGGGGCGCGCTCCGGCTGCGCGTCCCCCTAGGCCGCGCTTTCGCGCTGCTGAAGTGCTGCCGGAGTTCGTCGTGTGGTTGGCGGAGCCGACTAGCACCCGGCTTCCACTTCCTCGCTTCCTCCTTGGCGAGCTCCCGGCCGGCGCCCCGGGCGGCCTCTGGCTCCAGGCCGACGGCTGCTGCAGCCGGGCCTCATGGGTCTCACTGGAGGTCTCCGCAGCCGGGAGCCTGTCTCTGGCCCGCGGTTGGCAGATGTTTGCCCACGCGCGTGGCCTGAGCCGTCGATGCACCATACACTTCAAGTTCGACGGTGATGCCACCCTCTACGTGAGGGTGTTTGGGGAAGATGGTCGCCGCACAGGGTGTTGCCCCGAGGGTGACGACTGCGGCTTGGAACCCAGCTCCGGCGATGATGGAGAGGGCAGCGCTCGCGCGGCAGGCGGCGCTCAGGGTTCCTCAAGCTTCTCTGGCTCTTCTTCAGGCGGCGACTCTTCTAGCGGTGGCCGCGGTCAGCCCCCACGCCGTCGTATCTGCTTGGGAGGTGGTAACGTGTCCGCCCGCCATCGCGCCCTGGTGAAGCACGAGAGGGAGTCCGCCTGAGCTTCGGAGGCAGCTCGGGCCTTCCCTGCGGGCCGGTGTGAGGCGAGCTGCACCAGATTTGTCCTTTCTTTTCCTTTTTCCTGCATAACAAAGACAGTAGCATGGAGCCCCGCGGGGGCATGTTTGGGTCATTGCTGTTAATCATCGTTTTTCTTTCGTTATTGTACCTTCCGGTTACGTGCCCGCGCGTGGGTAGTTCCCGGCCCCAGCCGTGGGGGGCGATCGACCCAGGCCCTTTGTTTGCGTCGCAGTGCCAGTGGGGCACGGACTGGAGGGGTGCTCCTGTGATGGGCCCAGGTCGCGAACCCTTTGAATGACTAGGATAGGAACACTCGCGAGGGCACTCGGCTGCCCCCCCTCGTGAGGCCTTGCACAAGAGAAATCGAGGCAGGAGAGCGAAAAGTCGAAGAACCACAAGCCAAAGACGGCAACAACTTCAATAAAACTTCGAATGAGAAGGAACAAGCCAACTGCGGAAAGCAAATGAAAAGCTGCGTCCGGCACCTAATCTAGTCTTCGACATCTTCTCACCAGCGCGGAGCTAAGTGCTGCCACTGGGCGTGGGAGGGAGCCCCAGGGCCTGAGGCCGGCGCTCCTGAGACTCCGGGGCGTGTACAGCCCCAATCACAGGCTCCCGGCCTTTTCCAAAATGCGATAGCTTCACAGGGCTTCGCCTTCTTCACAGGCTCCCGGCCTTTTCCAAAATGCGATAGCTTCACAGGGCTTCGCCTTCTTCACAGGCTCCCGGCCTTTTCCAAAATGCGATAGCTTCACAGGGCTTCGCCTTCTTCACAGGCTCCCGGCCTTTTCCAAAATGCGATAGCTTCACAGGGCTTCGCCTTCTTCACAGGCTCCCGGCCTTTTCCAAAATGCGATAGCTTCACAGGGCTTCGCCTTCTTCACAGGCTCCGGGCTTTTCCAAAACGCGATAGCTTCACAGGCATTCGCCTTCTTTCACAGGCTCCGGGCCTTTTTAGGGGTAGAACCTCCGAAGGTGCTGGATGTTCCATGCGTTCTGGACTGGCACCCCCTCCTGAGTCTCCAAGCGCGCGGAGCCGGGCCTGGAAACATGAACAACTTTGAACGGGCGCTCCCACATGGGAGAGAGCTTGTGCAGCCCCTCCCTGGAGAGAACCCGCCTGAGCACGAGGTCTCCTACCTCGAGAGTTCTGGGGCGGATGTTGCGGCAGTGATATCGCCGCAGTGCTTGTTGGTACCTCGCCGCTCGTAGCGCGGCTTCTCGGCGACGTTCCTCCCCCAGCATGAGGTCCATCCCCCGCATGGCGTCCTGCTGCGCCTCGTCGAACGCCAGGACCTGTGCGGAGCGACGTCTGACCTCGTGAGGGAGGACTGCTTCGGCTCCATAGACCAGGAAGAACGGGGTCTCTCCAGTCGGCTTGGTCGCGGTGGTGCGGATGGACCACAACACGGACTGAAGCTCGTCGTACCAACCTCTGCCGCAGGCCTCCAGCTTCTTCTTGAACGTCCTGGTCTTGAGCCCCCTCAGGACCTCCACGTTGGCTCGCTCGGCCTGGCCGTTGCTTCGGGGGTGCGCCACTGAAGCGTAGCATATCTGCGTTCCAAGGTTAGCACAGTATGTTTTGAAGAGGTTACTGGTGAACTACGAACCGTTGTCCATGATGATGCGATTCGGCACCCTGAACCGGCTCACGATGCCCTTGATGAACTTGACCGCGGAACCTGCGGGAATGGTGCGGATAGCCTCTACTTCAGCCCACTTGGTGAACTTGTCCACGGCGACGTAGAGGTAGCGGTAGCCCCCGGGCGCCCGAGGAAACGGGCCCAAGATATCCAGCCCCCAGACTGCGAATGGCCACGAAAGGGGTATAGTCTGCAAGCCTCCTGCTGGCTGATGGATCTGCTTGGCGTGGAACTGGCAGGCCTCACAAGCTTTCACTAGTTCGACAGCGTCATTGAGCGCGGTGGGCCAATAAAACCCACTGCGGAACGCCTTGCCGACGAGGGTCCGTGATGATGAATGATGTCCATAGTCCCCGCCGTGTATATCTTCCAGCAGTTCCTTCCCTTGCTCCCTGGAGATGCAGCGCAGGGATACATCATTTGGCCGCTTCCGGTAGATCTCTCCATCCTTGATGCAGTATGCCGTGGCCTGGCGTGCCACTCGCTCCGCTTCCTCCTACTTCTCAGGCAGGGTCCCTTGCGTTAGGTAACTCCGGAGCTCCGTGATCCAACATTCCTCCTGAGGTTCCATCGTCAGGAGTAGGCGTGCTCCCGAGGCCGGGCCACAGGCCAGAGCCCCTGAGGCAGGTGGCTGGGGGAGCTCCTCCCGGGGCTGAGCCGTGTTCGATAATGACGGCAGGGCTGAGGGTTTGAAGAGCCGCTCCTCGAAAACGCCAGGCTCCTGAGGTAACCGCCTGGACGCCCGTTTGGCGATGTCGTCGGCCTCCTGGTTGGTGCCACGGGGCACATGCTGCAACTCCAACCCCCAGAACTGCTTCTCCATCCAGCGGACCTCCGCTAGGTAGGCTTCCATGTGCTCATCCTTCGGCTCGTACACCTTGTTGGAGAAATTGACAAGGAGCTGCGAATCGCCCTTGATGGTGAGGCGTTTCACCCCCAGGGCAGCCGCGACCTTCAAGCCTGCTATTAAACCTTCATACTCCGCTATGTTATTGGAGACCTTTTCACCTTGCTGGAAGCAGAGCTGCACGGCGTAGTAGAGCTTGTCCTGAGTGGGCGATATAAGCACCGCCCCAGGCCCAGCGCCATGCCTGGAGAACGCCCCATCGAAGTACATGACCCAGCCTTCTGGCGCCTCACTTCCTGGGGACAGGGACCGATCCTCGTCGGCCTTGAGGCCTGGCGCCTCCGTCCATTCTGCCACAAAATACGCCAACGCTGCTCCCTTGATGACTCTAGTCGTGCTAAATTCGAGCTGAAACGCTTGCAGCTCTATGTTCCACTCAGCGACCCTTCCAGCTGAATTAGGGCTCCTGAGCACTCTCTCCAGGGGGTATGATGAGACGACCTTGATGGGGTGGCCCTGAAAATAGTGCCGCAGCTTGCGCGAGGCCACTAGTAGCGCGAGGAGGAGTTTCTGAGGCATGGGGTACCGCGCCCTTGCATCCCGCAACACCGTGCTGACGAAGTACACTGGGTGCTCAACGAGGTGGAGTGCGTCAGTGCTGGTGGCTCCCTTCGGAGACCATGGCGCCTCTTGAGGCAATGAGGCCTCCTGAGACTGGCCATCTGGGAGAGGGGCCCCTTCCGCCTCCTGTGCGCCCCTCTGCAACGGCTGATCCTCCTCAGCTGCGGTGGCAGTTTCTGTGGGCCTTCCTTGTCCCTGTTCTGCCTTATCCCGGGCTGCTGCCGCGGTTTTGATTCGGCGCTCCTCTCTGACTGCCACCAAGGCTGCGCTGGCGGAGTAGGGAGTGGCGGCGAGGTAAAGCCCCAGGGGTTCTTGAGGGCGCGGAGCCACCATGACCGGTGGGCTGGTCAGGTATCTCTTGAGATCCTGGAACGCCTTGTCGGCCTCTTCAGTCCACTCGAAGGGCCCCTTTTTCTTCATTAGCTGGAAGAAAGGTAGTGCTCGTTCCCCCAACTTGGAGATGAAGCGCCCTAGCACGGTCACGCGCCCCGTGAGCTTCTGCATTTCTCTGAGGGTCTTTGGCGGGCTCATGTCTTCCACCGCCTTGACCTTCTCCGGGTTAGCCTCGATGCCTCGGTGGGACACGAGGAAACCCAAGAGCTTGCTCGAGGGGACCCCGAACACACACTTCTCTGGGTTGAGCCATAGGTTCACTGCGTTGAGGCTCGCGAAGGTTTCCTCCAAGTCTTGTATCAAGGTCCTGGCCTCCCGAGTCTCTACCACAATGTCATCGACGTAAGCCTCAACATTCTTCCCGAGCTGCGGGCCCAAGATGATGTGCATCAGCCGCTGGAAGGTCGCCCCTGCGTTACGCAGCCCAAATGGCATGCATGTGTAGCAGTACACTCCACATGGGGTTAGGAAGGCGGTCTTCTCGACGTCTTCTACCGCCATCTTGATCTGGTGATACCCAGAGAAGGCATCCAAGAAGCATAACAGGTCGCATTCCGCAGTGGAATCGACAATCTGGTCGATGCGGGGAAGCGGGAATGGATCTTGCGGGCATGCTTTGTTGAGGTTGGTGAAGTCGACACACATGCGCTCCTTCCCTCCCTTCTTTGGTACAACGACAGGGTTGGCCAACCAATCCGGGTATCGGACCTCGTGAATGACCCCAGTGGCTTCTAATTTGCGGGTCTCTTGGACGATGAAGGCATGCTTTTCTGTGCACTGCCGCCTGGCCTTCTGCTTCACAGGGCGCACGTTGGGGCACACGTTGAGGTGATGCTCGATTACACTCCTAGGGATCCCTGCCAACTGGTCAGGCTCCCAAGCGAATACCTTCTTGTTTGCGCGTAGGAACCTGACTAGGGCCTTCTCCTGCTCGGGTTCGAGGTGGGCGCCTTTGGTGAAAGTGGCGTTGGTGGACCCGTCCTCATCGACAGGTATCTGCTTGGTTTTTGCCTTGTCTTGGGTGAACAACTATTTCTTCTTGGCGGGTGCAGCCCCCTTGCGCCCGAGGGTCTCCATGTCGGCGGGCTGTGCCGCCGCCGCCGTCTTGAAAGCGAGCTTGAGCACCCGCAACGCATCCCCGGTGTCCCCGTGCACAGTGAGGACACCGCTGCTCCCGGGCATCTTCATGAGGTTGTACGCCGGGTGCGTCGCGGCCATGAACTGGGCCAGCGCTGGGTAGCCGAGGATGGCGTTGTAGGGGAGGCCGATGGGGGCGATGTCGAAGTCGACCAGCTCCGTGCGGAAGTTGTCGTAGGTGCCGAAGGTCACTGGGAGCCGGATCTGTCCCAAGGAGCTGGACGACTCGCCCCCAACGCCTGAGAAGGGCCTGCTTGGTTGCAGCCATTCCAGGGGTATGCAGAGGAGGTTGAAGGCCTCGACCGAGAGCATGCTGAGGCCCGCGCCGCCATCAATGAGGGTCCTGGTGACGGCCACCTGGCAGATGGTGGGGGTACACAGCATGGGGAGCGCACCCGAGCAGGCCGAGTTGGAGGGGTGGTCCTCCGAGCTGAAGGTCAGGCCGGTCTCGGGCGCCGCCCGGTCCAGGGGAGCCCCCTGCCGCGTGGAAGTGGCGCTGACCCGGCGGATGAACGACTTGACGTGGTGACTTGTAGGCGGCGCCTGCGAGCCGCCCAAGAGGGCCGTGACGACGTTGCGGGGCTCCATGGGCGCGCGGAGCGCGTGGGACGAAGAACCAGCTGGGGTGAGCGAGGGAGTTGCGGTGCGGCCGTCTTGCCGCACGGACGGATGCTGAGATGATGCTTGCCGCTCGTCCCCCGCCGGGCCAGTGGCGGAGTTGACGGCAGGTGACGGGGAACGGCGAGGATGCCCGTCGATAGGGGCCGTCTGGGCGACGCGGGAAGCGAGCGCGGCCCGGCGCTCGGCGTGGGCCCGACGAGCGTCAGACATGGGCGTGATGGTCGGAGGAGAACGGGGTGGTGGAAGACGAATCTCGGCGCACCCCTACCCGGCGCGCCAAATGTCGGATTTCGGGTTCCGGCAGACCCTTGAGGTTCGAACACTGGGGTGCGCGCGGAGATGTCGCCTCCTTCCTACCTGCACCCCTCCGCCTTGCTAGGACCTAAACTTAGGAAAGAACAGCACAAGAGACACAGGGTTTATACTGGTTCGGGCCACCGTTGTGGTGTAATACCCTACTCCAGTGTGTGGTGTGGTGGATTGCCTCTTGGGCTGATGATGGTGAACAATACAAGGAGGAATGACCTCGCGAGGGTCTGTTCTTGGCTGGGGCGATGAACTGCTGGGAGGAGCTCAGTCACCCTTCTCTCTCTCTCTCTATCTGATCTAAACCCCTCTCTCAAGAGCCTCCTTCTCCAAACCCCTCAGCTCTCTGTCCGTGTCCCCCCCCCTCTTGCGGGTGGCTGATCCTATTTATAGATGCCCTAGTCCTCTTCCCAAATATCGAGCGGGGAGGGAGCCAACAATGGCGGGCTAATTTGAAAGGGGGACAGCTAGTATCAGCCATCCTGACAAAAGTAGTCTTCGCCTGCGCAAAGCTCTGGTGATGACGCCATCTTGGGCTCCACGGTGACCTCCATCTCGTAGTCCTCCTGGTCTTGGTCTCGTTGCACCGAAATGGCAACCTTTGCCTGATGCCTCGGTACTTCGCGGCTGTGCTTGCCCCCTTTGCACCAAAGAGGAAGGGAGGACGCTGCGTGGGCTGGCACCCGCCTGGCGCCCTCGGTCGTCATGGCTTGCATCATGGGCACCTCGTGAGGTACCCTGCCTTGATCTCTCCGCCTCCTCGTGAGCCAGCCTGACGAGGCCATGCCTGAGGAAGCTCCGCGTCGTCCGCCCCACGAGGGTCTTGAGTTTGTGTTGGTGAAGATGGGCCGTGCTGGGCCCCCTTTTGAGCCACGCCGCAGGCAGGCAAGTCTGGGGACCCCCGTTCCCAGAACGCCGACAGACAACAACGAGCCGGAGATGGGAAGACGCGGGAGTAGAGTTGCAGACAGAGAGGTGTACTAGGGTTAACTGGTTCTGGTGCGGTCTGGCTCGGCAGACGGTGGAGAAGAATAGGAGGTGTGGAGGGGTGGAGGGATGGCCTGGCCAATGGTGGGGTAGCGATTCATAGTGAAGCGTTCTAAGCAGAGCTGCTAGCAGCAGGAGGCGGGAGCAGGTGGTCCCGGCGGCGCTGGAGGAAGAAGACGAGAGATTGAAGATGGATGTCAGTCATTGGATGTAAATCCAACGGCTAACGATGTCAGAATCATTTGTTGACTAAGTTGACAACGACTTGCGTTGGCTTTGACCTGTTGGCCCACATTTCAGCCTCCAAAAATGTGGCACGTATCCAACCCATTTTTCAGAATTTGTAGTCAATTTGATCTCTTTTTTTAGAATTACAGTCCATTTGCTGGGCTGGGTGAACAAATAATGTAGCGTCCATGCGGCCCATTTATTTTCCTCCTAAAAAATTACAGGCCATTTGCACTTTCTCGAAATACACGATTTTGCTGGGTTGATTCTAATTATAATGTTGGGTTGTGCGCAACAATGTTATCAATCAATAAACAAGGGCTGAGCATTTTGTTATAAATATATTTAAATAATAAGTGATTTATTATTACATTGGTCCTTAAATCTTACCAAGCTTTTGTACACAATCACCAGGATTTTTGTTGCCAAAAAAATCCGATATTTTGTTGTTAAGAAAATATTTATATAAGTTAATAAGATGTGGGATATTGTTTTCTTACATATGTAAGTATCTGTTAAATATATGATGACAATAACAATAATTTGTAATAACATATAAAATAATTTAACTATATATAATATAGTTAGAAGGGAAACAAAAGTTAGACCAGGCGTTCCTATTCTTATATATAAAAATAGAACAAACCTCTGCGTTTTCTTCAAAAAAATTTCCATAAATTGGGCTGCCGATGTTTCAGGAAAAATAAAACCTCGGATGGGCGGTCCATAAGCTGGTCGATACATGACGGCCCTCAAAAAAATACAAACCGGCATGTCGTGGGTTGCGCATGTTAAAAAATAAAGCCTAGACAAGGCAGCCCAAAACCTAGCGGATACTTGCTGCCCAGTGATAATAAATGATACTACCCGCCAGCTCCACAGCTTCGTTGTGAATTTATCTCCTACGTTGAAGCACCTAAAAAATGTAACTATGTTTTGACAAACCCGTGGGCCCCAACGTCAGTATAGCATTAGGAGGAAGATTTTTTTCGATGAGGCACTTGCTTGCGTATGGCCATAGACCTGGTGGGTTCCGACTGTCCGCCTCTCCGCGTACATTCCTCTCCAGATTCCTCTCGTTTGTTCAGCATGTTCACAACGGCAGACAGCGGCGCCGCGGCGAGCGCACAAAGGCGCAGGAGGTGATCGGACCACCCAAGGCAATGCCTTATTTGTAACAAAAGTACTGAACTAGCCTAGTGGCCAAGTGACACTACCCGACAGCTGTTCCGCCCGGGTTCAATTCCAGCTAATGCAGGGAAAATATCTCCAAATTTTTTGCCTCTACCATTATTGACATGTGGGTCCCCATTGTCATCTACGCACACCACGTCCAACACTTGCCAAAACTTCGTCCCTCGTTTTCTCTGTTTTTTGCACACTCGACATTGTGTGGGCATTTTGAAAATAGCATATCTTTTTGACTGTGCATCATATGAAGATGTGCTATGCATGAATGTTGATCAGCATGATGTTAACTGGCTGGTAGTTCCATTTTCGACCATGAATAAAACTTCCAACATGATGTTAACCCTGTTTGAAAAGGCCGTGTTAATATAAATGCTCTGCCTCTGAAAGTTGCAGTTTCTTATCTAAAACTGAACTTGCAGTTTCTTATCTGAAACTGAAACATGCAGTTTCTTCTCTGAGAATCACATTGTCTGCACTTTATACTCCTATGAAACTACATTTTTAAGTGCTAAAAATAGATCTCTATAATTCATAAAATACTTCATATGCTCAATACTGCAAATCTGAAATTCAAAAGACATTCATATCTGAAAGTACTCTCAAAATACACAACACAAAACACAATTCACAACCTGCAAATACTGACAACCCTAGGCTCCTCCTGACAATACACAACCTGCCCGACTATTGGGCTGGGGGGCAGACCCCTCCTATTCCTCGGCGGCATACAGCTGCCCCGTGAGACAATGTGAACGGCGAGGGAGAGGATGGCGGGGAAGCGTCGTCGGGCCAACTGTTTTTCTCCTCTTGCAGCTGGGTTCGGTCGACGAAGACTCCACCAGCTCGCTCTGGCACGGCACCCTCACAAACGACACCTTGTAGATGCTTGATCCTTCAATCTCTGGTGGATGCTCCATCTGGGATCGATAGTCCCACCACTGCTCCCTCATGATCGGATTCGGTGAATCTGTTTGCTACATGGCCCAGAGGAGTATCGCCGCCTTTTCGCTCTGTTGCAGATATTTGGCCATGGATGTCGCCGTCGCCGCTAGTTGGTCCTTGTTGTCAAACCAAGACTGTATCTCCAACATCCTAGCTAGCTTCACAGGGTCGCCGTCTGCGATCCTCACGCATCGGTTGTACTCCTCCATCGGTCTACTTCTCCACACGACCTTCACTGGCCGGCGGTGGTTTTTGAATGGAAGAGGAGAGGAGCAGCACTGGTTTTGGATTAGAACGGGAGAGGAGCGACGCTGGTTTTGGATTGGAACATGAGAGGAGGGGCGGTGGTTTTGAAATGGAAGAGGAGAGGAGCGGCGCTAGATTTAGATTGGAACAGGAGAGGAGCGGCGGTGGTTTAAGAGGAGAGGAGCGGCGCTGGTCTTGGAAGTATTTTTTTGTTTTGCGTATTTTGGGTCAAAGTTTGACCATGTACTGTATTTAACAAGCAAAATGTGAATGCATGTCACCAAAAATTGTATCGTTTGGTTCGTATCTGAATGTACTTTCAAATTATATTATTTTTGCAACGTATAACATATATTTTACTTGTGAAAATCATGGTCAATTATGACCCAGAATAAAAGGGAGACTAGTTAATGTGGGGTCGCTTTCTTAATTGAAGGGTAAATTGATTTGGATTTTGATCCAGTCACAATGCGCCGACCCTCTCATCCAAACCTAAATCGCTGCTGCACGCTCCTCTCCCTCTTCTCCATTGCAAAACCACCTCCTCTCCTCTCCATCATCTCCATTCCAAAACCACTGTCTCGCCTCTCCCTCTTCTCCATTGCAAAACCACCTCCTCTCTCCTCGGACGAGGATCCCCTGACGTAGCCCATCCTGCCATTGAGACACTGACACATGGGTCCCACCAAGCGCGGGGCCCACCTGTCAGTGACCGAAAGGCGGGGAAACCTCTCCTCTCCATCATCTCCATTCCAAAACCACCGTCTCGCCTCTCCCTCTTCTCCATTTCAAAATCACCCCCTCTCCTCCCCATTATCTCCATTCCAAAACCACTGTCTCGCCTCTCCCTCTTCTCTATTGCAAGACCACCATCTCTCCTCCCATCTTCCAAAGCTAGCACCGGACCACTCAAAAGGACATCTATGGAGAGGATGCAGCAGCGAATCAGGCAGATCACTGGCGGCGACCAGGCAAAGTTAGCCAGGTTGAAGGAGATCCTTACTTGGTTTGGAAATGAGTGGGAGATTTCGAGGAATGATGAGGGCCATGTGGCAATGTATGCGAAAGAGCGAGACAGCGACGATGAGGGGGGCGATGTACTCCTCGGCGGCAGTCACGCCGCAGTCCTTCGAGTTCATCGAGTATCTCCTCTGGGCGATGGAGCAGACAGATTCTCCTGAGGCGAAAGTCAGGCGGAGGTGGTGGGTGTATAGGTCGAAGGTCGAGCACCTAGAGGATAACAAATCGATCGAGTATGGTGTGCCATTCGTGAGGGTGCAGAGCTAGCCGGAGCCACAGGAGTATTCGTTCCCCCATCACAAGAGGAAGCCGGATGGCACGACGTCACTTCCCCTCCAATCGCCACGGTTCCCTCGATGCTTGCCTCGTTTCAACGGCGTCGGTAGGGTTTAAGGTAAGCTTTGCACTAACCTAATCTTCCATCTGCTCATGCTTACAATCAGTGTGACAGCTAATAAAAAGCATGCTTACAATCAGTCTCCAAGTACTACGCCAATCACCCTAAAATAGCTCTAGACCTTTGGGTCAAAGTTGTGACACTGTGTACAAATAAAGAAAAATAGATTGGTGCTTCTTTCAGAAAAGAGTACACCCTAGAAAACTGCCAATATAAGCTACTAGTGTTTTTTTGAAGTCTAAGCTACTAGTATTTGGTTAGAGGATTTGCTGCCAAGAAAGATCCGTCCATAGTGAGCGCCACACATCCCACTGATGGTGGTGGATGCCAATGCTTGGATGGAGCAGGGTTGGTGTCGGTAATTTTTACTTGGCACCTCGCACTCTGCATATATTCCAGTTCCATCTGTACATTTGTGCAGTTCCACCAAAATGCAGCTGAATAACCCTTTTTTTATAGATAATGAAAAGGCGTGATTACATTATAGTGGCACTAGTTGATGAAACATACACTAATAAATAGAAGAAGATATTGTGATAGTATCATAGTATGCCATGCTCCGAGGGCGAGATGGGCCCTGCGATGCCTCATACGGTACGCCTCATACTGGAAATCGACCCAAGTCTCCCCGATACACCTTCTGCCAGTGATGAACATCAGTGTACAGTGGTAGGACAAGGAGGGGCCTTGAGACATTCCAATCTCTATTATTGTGCAGATCAACTAAAATTAAGCACCCCAGTTTGCAGAAACGCTTAAACATTAACAATGGGACTAGTTTATGAAACATATACTAACAAAGAGAAAAACTTTCTCTATCTACATTGGAAATGAAATGATAGAGAGGACACTCGCTCTATTTTAGCTGTATTATTACTTCATTTTATCAGTGGCACTAGGGACGAGCAGGTGGCAAACGAGGTGTACCGTGCGTTGCAACGATGGATGCCGGGGGTGCTTAGACTAGGATGCTGAAGCTAGCTGTTTCAGTCCCTATCTTCCCCTCTGATGTTTCTGTGGTAGCATTTGGGTTGTAATCCAAACTTGGTCGAGCTGGTGCTACGTCCCCCTACCCGCTTAGCTTATGCGGCGAACTTTTCTCCTGCTAGTACTCAGTCCGTTCTAGTAGTAGTTGTAGAACTGTCCGTTTACACTGAGATGTTGTCGGATAATGGTTCTCTATGGTTGGATTTCTTTAATGAGATCGGAGGAAACCCCCTCTTTCGATATATATATAAAAATAGTGCCACTAGTGGCGCCAAACCATTGCCTCAAATTAATAGTGCCACTAGATTAAGGTGCAAAATAATAACATTACTGCTTTATCATGCAAGTGCCAAAATAGTAGCACTAGAGCAGACTCAACATGCACGATCTTTGGCGAACGTTCAAACCAAAAAGGAACATACCTCGTGATGGGAACCATGTCTGCAGTCAACGCCGTCGTAGAAGGGATGACACCAATCACCAACATGGATGATTCAATTCATGGGACCTTTTGGTGCAGTTCACCTAAAATGAAGCAATGTCCCATGAGCTAGCAGCTTCTTCTTCAATTTTTTTTAAGAAAAGGGCTCCAGCCCCTGTTCCATTTCCATCAGAAAACGAAACCCACAGAGCATCTTCTTCATTAGTTGCAATAAAATTGAGAAACATCAAGGTTGGTTGTGAAGCTCCTGGAATGTTCAACTATAATTTGGATATCATTTGTCCAGTTGAACTAAGATCAAGCGTGAAATGTATGTCTCTGTTTGCACAAAAAGGTGGAAAGGAGGGTGACAAACAAGTGATGAAACAAACATCAAATGAAAAGAAGCATCTTCCTTATCTGAATGGCAATCCTACAAGGACAGTAGCAATTTCTAAAGCAGCAGCATTGCTAGATATTAGTGTGGGCATTAGGATTAGCTATGACAACCGTTAAATATGACATTACTTTAATGGTGCCATTGCTTCATTTTACCAGCAACATTGGTTTAATGTGTCCTTACTTTTAGCAGTGTGACTGCTACATTTTACCAGTGGCATTACATAAGAGTGTCTCGGGGCAACAAACATCAGAACAGGATATCTGGGTTGGTCCAATTTTTGTTCGGTATAGCCACCTTATACTGTGTGACGCTAGCAAATCTAGTGCTCGACTTACTCTGTTGACTTGTCCCCAGTCCCCACTTTCTTTCCTTTTTCAACCAATAGATCGGGTTTATATTGAGTTCGTACTCTATTTCCTTTTATTTCCCTATTAGACCTAGAGACCAGTTGGATAGCCATTCTCTGCTACTTTTCGCCCCCATTATTTCCTCTTTCGACCAAGTCCTAGATTCAGGTAACAAATCTTCCCCCACCCCCCACCCCCACCCCCTTTCTTCCTTGTTTGAACCAAGTAGTACTAGATTCGAGTGCATGAACTAGTTTTACCTCTTAACAGTAAAAATTTAGGTGGCTTTCGAACAGCCGATAGATCCTATCTACGAGGGGGCCAGGGAAATAGTTAAAGATACAAATGCAGCGACGTCAGGAGCTCGGGAAGTAGAGCAAGGCCGGTTTCGAAGGAAGTTATACCTGAGGGTCGCTGGGATGTCGCTAGGTGGGCGGCGGGAGGCTGGATCTGCCCACACTACGGCAGCGAGGAAGAAGGGGTCGAAGGCCCTCCCTAGCCTGCGGTGCTTGGGAGAGAACGGCAAGGCACACTGATCGGCACGCGCCAGCAGTGGGTAAGAGCCATTGCCGAGAACGACCACATGAACATTGCACCTTCTCACCTTCCCCGACGGTAAGGATCCGGTTGGATCTGTGACCAGCGGTGAGCAGATAGAGAGAGAGTGTGGCCACCGCTATCGTGTTTAGATCTGGAGAGCACGAGACAGTGTGAAGAGAGCAACACTAGCAAGCAAGCGCAGAGGCTCCTGCCTATATAGTGGAGTACTACTAGTTTTCTTTTCTCTACCGGAGCCGGCTTGACCTCGTGAATGACTGTCTTCATGCACGCGCCCCGGAGGCGTAGTTGTCCTCATTTTGATCTGAAGCACCGGATTATAACATGAAAAGAAACCATAACCTCACTGCCCAAAGGAGACAACATGAATCTCGAGGGACAAAGTAGACGAGGATCAAAGCTCAAATTAAATATAAACTCATAGAAAAGGGGTCCATCGATAGATGCCCTAATTAACATAGCCGTCTTGACATAGATGGCAGCCGAGTAGTCTTCGTGTATGTGGCCCCCATGACTAGCGCCTTGGAGGAACTCAGTTGTCGCTGTTTAACCCTCGTAGTGATCCAAAGCACATGACACCTAATTTTGCGAGATGACAAGAAACCTTTTTTTAGATTTCTCACCAGAACTATAGCCCTGTACAACATAGCCTGCACGATATGTAGATGATAGCCAATCCAGGCATGTCTGCTGGAGTCTGGTCACATGCATGGATGAACTGATCTTTTGTGTCATGCAGGGATCGTCCAGGCACCAACGTCGAGGCCTCCACCAATGTTTGTACAACACTTCTCTAGTACTATTGCTCGTTTCTCTCTTCTATTAACTCACTCGACTTGTGGGGGCGGGGAGAGTGCCTATGGTCGGTTCTCAATTGCGGTCCCACATGTGTGTGCAAATGCAATATGACGCGCATTCCATTTGGAGAGCGGCGTGCCAGACCGACCGACCGTCTGGGGTGCGACGTGAACGCGATGGGCGTGCTATATAATGTACTCCGTAAATGTGTACTGCCGTTTTCTTGAGGCTTTGCTCCATGGCGCAATCCATGGATACAAAATTAGTATATTGTACTATTTAAAAGTCAAGGTCAGGGCTTTTCCCGCGCGGTAGGCGGGGCAGTTCCTCCTAGTCGGTTCGACAGAGACACGAGAAGATGAGGGAGTAGGCTGCTGCAAACGTAGGGCTGTGTGATTTGACAGCGAGTTATTGCTGGACAGGTGGGGCCCGGTGATTTGACTTGCCATTATCATTTTAACTATGGAGCTACGACCGGCGTGAGTCTCCCAGTTCCTAACCACCTCCATACAAGTGCCTCTCCCGATGCTCCACCATGTAGAGGCTGGCTCTTGCTTGAGAGCCCACTCCTCCACTTTTTCCTTGCCTCTTTCGCCCACATATGCAAAAATGTCATGTAAAGCGGGCTTATAGCCCAATATTGTACTTGATCCTACAGGTGCTAAGCCTACCACATAGGCATAAAGTCTGATGTGGCAAGTTAATTAAGAAGAGAGGGACTAGTTTGGTGACCCCAGGAAGAAACGGTGCTAAGTACGTGTACCTAGATGAAGCAAACTTAGCAACAAAAAACTAAGCACTTATGCATTGGAGACTTGAGTTGCTAAGCCATTTAATGCCCATAGCACCTCATCTAAGCACCATTTCATTGGAAGAGGTCACTCCTTGGCAAATGCAATAAATACTATGAAGAAAGAGATAGAGAGAAGTAAACAAAAAATACTCTTATAGCCAACCACCTTATAGCTAACCTTGTTGTTGTATGGGTGACTAAGTGATGACTATGTATGACATGCCAACATCAGATAGCCTAACGCACTGTGTTAAATCTCCAAGGGCGTGACCGCACGAGCGAGGCGACGGTCGTGGTAGGCGCGACCATGATACGGGCTGCTGGCAGCCCTTGGATCTGAGATCGAACGGGCGCATGCTAAGTTGCTGAAAATTTGTAGAATAACCCTCCAGGATAGGGTATTCACCCATAGGTCTAGAATCACGCCATGCAACCGTTCGATCTCAGATCCAAGGGCTCTCGGAAGCTTCGTATCACCTGTAATTTTCCCGACACTTGACATGACATGAAAGCCATTTAATTGGGCGTCGAGTAGACATGACATCTAATTAGGGCCCCATAGTACTATGCATGAATCCATTTATCCACCAGGCAAGCCACTACCTGCCATTCACACACGCCCCCCCACTCAGCATTTGTACAATCGATAAACCGCTCCTAGTCGTCTTGTCCTTTCACATTACAGCAGTTCCACTAATCCTAACCCTCCTCCCAAATCCATGGTGTCCCAAATCTCCATGATCGGCGATGAGTACAAGGTTAGAACCATCACCGGCGATGACTTCGACATCATCTACAACCGTTCTTCCGCAACGGTGAAAGGATGCCTTGCTCCATTCAAACGCATGTTCGAAAACTCAAATGATGAGTGGGTCGCTGGGCTAGATGTTGAGTACACCACATTCCTGGGAAGCGAGAAGAATCTAAAGGAGGCAGAGAAGAAGAAGCCCGCCGTGATCCAGGTTCGCGTGCATGACTTATGCTTGGTCTACCACATATGCCATGCCGATGTTGAGTGCGAGGAATTTAAGAAGTTCCTCAAGGGCGGCTGAGTCAAATTCGTTACTGTCGACTTTAGGAATGACAAGGAAATCCTGGGTCGGATAGGCCTCGTTGTAGGAAACCCCTTCGACCTCCAAAAGGAAGGGCTGGTGCCCTCCCGTGATCAGCCTTCAATGCTGACCCTGGCAGGAGCCATGGTTCATCCTTCGTACGGTAAACTGAAGAAACTTTCACACACGTTTCATCGTGCATGGCAGTGGAATGCACTAGATATAGACCACATCCACTACGCTACAATGGATGGCTACCTTTGTTTGAATATCTACAAGGGTTGGATGAAGAGCAAGAGCCAAGTGTGCAGTTCAAGCAAAGAAGTATCGCCCAAGAGGAAGAGGGACAAGAACAAAGTCAAGGACGTGGACGAGGACTCCGAGTAAGGTGCCAGTGTCGTTGCTCATGGTGGTTCTAATGTAGTGTCTACCAGATTAGTTGCTTAGTTTAATTTCTGGTGTGCTTAGTTTTATTTGAGGGGTGTGTTGTGTTGAGCCCCCAGCAGAACTATGTTATGGTTCTTCTCGTTACTTTAACTCTTCAGTACGTACATACTAGTATTTCTTACAGTTCATCTTTTAGTTGGTATAGTACTACGACTACCACTCGTTTCTTCACATTATATACATACAATATATATGGCCAACATCATATAGCCAGCAGTTTAGTTGTCAAAGAATTTCAGGGTGCTTAGTTTTGTCAAAGAATTTCAGGGTGCTTAGTTTTATTTGAGGGGTGTGTTGTGCTGGACACCATTATTGTGACTCAATTTTTTTGCCATGTTATAATGACATAAATACTAATGGACCAACATGCCAGCTCTCCCTCTATCTCACTACAGTAAAATAAAGTGTGGGGCCTACTTGATCCTAACAATGTTCTTATTTTCCTGTAAAATTGTTCGCTTGGTTACTCCTGACAAGCGGGGCCACACTTATCATTGTGAGAATCGGCTTATTTTTGTCATGTAACATGGTCAACGGGTTTGACATGAAAATCACAATGTCTAATGGCATTTTGAGCAAACATCTAACTTAACGATGGCATTTTTGAGATATCTAATTGCATTTTTGAGCAGGCATCTCATGGATCGATGGCATTTTTGATTAGTTGTCACTTCTAATGGCAAAACTGAGTAGTGATACACAACTAGTGGCATAAATAATAAGAACCAAGAATTAAATAGGTATGCTAATTTCTTTAATATAATTTAGCACCCCATTTAAGCACGCACTAGCTTTTCTAATAGTACTATATGCATAATTTGGCGACGAGCGCTCTCTATGTATCACCTTTTTCATTAATTCCATCTTGTTAGTTTTGCTCCATGGCGCAATCCATCGATACTACTACTGTATGAAAGCAAAGTATATATTTTTTAAAAGGCTAGAGGGCAGGGCAGTCTAGCTTGGTCGGTTTCAAGAGAGGCGAGGACCTTTGTGATTTGACGGCTCATTACTGCTGGAAGGCGGGGCCTTGTGATTTGACTGCTCATATAAATGTGCCGACGACCTGAGGAGGAGCAAAGAACTGTGCGGTATACTCAAGTTTTCCACTAGAGTAGTACGACGGAGGAGCACGAAACACGGCAGCCCAGTGCCATATGGCCATAAAAATGATCTAATTTGCTAGTCATCTCATTGTTAGCATTATTCTATTCATGCCTCGCAGAGAACATGACATGTGTGGCAAACACCTGAAGTAAAAGAAGAAACACATGAGCAAAAGAAGAAGGAAGATTATCACCCCCAAAAAAGAAGGAAGACACACAAAAAAGTCTGGGGCGCTGCTCTCTACTACATGAAGGGTTACTGGCCGGGGAGTCGTAACTGCTTCTTCATCGCCTCCACGACCTCCATCTCATTGCGCGTCTCCTCCGCCATCTTCTTCATTCTGTCCATGACGCGGGATTTCTCGACGCGAGCCTTCATCATCTGTTCCACGGCCGCATTACGTACCTTGACAGCAGCCGGGTGCTCGATGCGGAGCTTCGCCAACTCCTCCTTCTGTTCCATGACGAGGGCCTGCAGCATCTTCGTCAAGGAACTACTATTCTCATGCAGCTTCTTCCAGCCGGCGTTCTCCTCCTTCAGCAGGTCGAGCTTGTGGCAGAGCTTCGCCTTGTCCTCCTGAAGTTCCAGGATTTTGTCGGTCCCCTTCTTCTCCGAGGCAATGCTCTTCTTCGGCAGCATCACCAAGCTGGCAGTCAACTCCCCCTGCTCATTGAGCTCAGCGGGCATGTCGTAGAGGCTCTCCTTCACCAGCTCCACCAACCCGTGGATGAACTCCTTCTGCTTATTGAGGTGCTTATTGAGCGAATAGACCATGTCGGCATGTTCGTCTTCGCATCTAGGGCGCTCCTAGGAGCCATCACCTGCCCGTGAGAGATCTTTTGAGGTCTATGCGAGGCGGCGAGCCCTCTCTTTTTTTCCCACGGCCTTGGTGGCCGCTCCCTTGTTACGAGTAGTTCGGATAGTTCTCAACCTAGAGATCTGCACACCGGCCATGGCAAGGACGACGAACAAGAAAGACTTATGAGGAGGAAGAGGTAGAGTGATTTTCGGCTAGGTACTAGTCCCCCTTTTTATAACCTAGTACTAGCACTAGTACTAAAACATGCATAGTGGGAACACATTTAGGTTTGACACGTACTAGGTGTGAGCAGGTTTGCACTTAATTATACTACTCCCTCCGTCTAGGTGAATAAGTCATCTTAGGTTGTGCACCGTGACCAAGAAGGAGGGGAGAACGAGAGAACTTAATGTTTATTTGCTAATTAATAGCATTGCATGCAATGAGCTAACCACTTCATGTCGTGTTTGGTAGTCTTGAGTCATTGAAAACATGCACGCCCCACATCTCTTATTGGTTGATATGTTAAGAAACAAGGTGGGAGCATTTGTATGCACTTTTGGAATGTGATGGGAACAAGCTAAAGATTAATTGATGGTTTTGGTTTCGAGGCCCAAAACGGCTCCCGATGAGTTTAATGGAACATAAATTTCAAGTACTCCCTCCATCTCCAGTTTACAAGGCTTGCACGTGTATCTAGGTCGTCAATGTAACTTATATAAAATAAATTGTTTAACATAAAAAATACTCTGAATATTTGAAGTTTGTAATGATTTTTGGTAATGTATGCCTGTTATTAAGTTGGTCAAATTAACGACCTAGGTACACGTGCAAGACTTGTAAACTGAGATAGAGGGAGTAGTACACTGCTCAAATGCGGTCGCACAAGTCAGTGATGTAACTAGCCGTACATGTCAGACCAAGCCGATGCGTGTCCCTTCGGTGAGACACGGGTCCGACCGACCGTCTGTTGGTGCGACCGACCGTAAAGTATTACGCGATGGAGACTTCTGGTTGTGGCTCAGGTTGATTGTCACGACCAAGCATTCTAAAACTACTGATAAATCAATTACCATCTTTTTCCAAACGACCAAGTATTTTTTACATGAAAACAATACATATATATGGAGTGATTGTTAAGGTTGCAAACCTACATTGCATTGCAAGTTCACTGCAGCAGCAACCGACTAGGTCACTGCATCACTGGCGGGGAAGGAGGGCAGCTCACCTCGCCTACGATGCATGCCCAGCAGCGCCGCCGCAACTGGACCCAGGATTTGGCTTCTCCTACCGCTCATTCGAACAGTTGCACCATCTTCTCATGCCATTGCGCAGGCATGCGTGTTCTTTCCTCCGCAGTCGACTCCGTGAATATGATCTCTGCCATTAGCCCTAGCTCAAAATCAACGCGATGCTGCCAGATGCTGACATCCCTTAGCATCTCTCCCCTGAGATCGACGTGTGCCTCCGCCTTGTGCTGCGCCAGGCGCAGCTCCTTGGAACTTCTCTCCAATAGATGTGACGCTTCCTCGATCCGATTTGCCCTTGCTTCCCACCACCTATGTGGCAACCCAGCTCAGAGAAACCGGGACGCCTCGTATTCTAGCCCAGAGATCGAGGAGAAGTCTCTGGAATACGATATTGCTTGACATAGAACAAATTAGCTCTTATTACAAGGATAATAATACAAGGGTCTGATGTTACAAAGAAGCACATCAGTATGGCGACACTACGCCTGCAATACTACACTTGCTCTATGCTAGCAGTAGAACAACTCGTAGCAGCGGGATACTTCTAGCAACAGAACAACGACGAAGGTAGTGAACTCCAATCTGCAGGGACTCTGGCTGGGACACGATCTAGCTCGCATGCACGGCAAGCTTGACAAGCAATCAAGCAATCATGGCATCACCTGCAATCTGGCATGACACGCCAGGTTAGTACATTGAATGTACTTGCAAGCTCACAACAACCATAAACATCAAGGCAAGAAAATAACATATCATTTAACAGGTTAATTAAATTAACAACTATTATTATGAAGCAACTACTAAGCATGGAATGAAACTAATACAATACTAATAAATCACCATCTCAGATCTCCATAACCATATCACTCTTGGCTAACCGGCCAAGCAATATACCATCTCGATCACCTCGTGATCCAAACCAAACGGTGATCATTCCGGCGATCACTACGACGACCAACACTTGGTCTCAAACGTCATCATCAACATCCTGCCAATCTGTATGGCTCAAAATATCCACATATAAATCACCTATAAGTCATTCCGTCATGTGAGTGTTGATCGAACGGTGTGACCTAGTACGAACCCATGCCCATGACCGAGGACGCGGCTATCGATAGATTTAAATACACTCTGCAGAGGTAAAGCATTGTACCCACACCACGGAACCCATGGCCTTGCACTCCCATTCGGGTGGACCAACGGCGTTTCGACAAAACCGATATAGTGCCATGACACTCTCCCGGCCACTCCGACTCACTCCCCACTGGGCTAGTCCTGGGTGGCCCCATGTCTACCAAAGACACAACAGCCACCGTCGTGGCCAAAACAATAAACTATCCCACACAGGGACAACCCAGGTACAAAAACAACAACAGGCACACAAGGTTATGTCTGCTTACCGGGCCAGGGTACCGCATGCCCATAACCTTCTCTAGTTGGAGGCACCGGCGAGAGGCACGACAATGGACCGCATTAGGGCCTTCCCATAAAGGCAAATGTGGTTGCACTGAAGAAAGCCCGGTTCGGTGGCACCTCACCAACTTAATGACAGAATTTATCCCCAAAAGTATAATTGTGATAACTGATACTCCGATATTAACTATCAAACTATAATCCAAGTCATAGCAAAATCCAACAAATAATCCAAGCCTAATATCATCACCTCAAAATACTCCAAGGGTAGCACATCACTACTGTCATGATGAATCCGAAAACAATAATCCTACTACTCCAATAACAAGAATAAAGCTATTCGACTAAGATCCACATGTAAACATCATTTTCGAAAATAATACTCCAAGCAACAGAACATCAACTAGCATCCTGAAAATAATCATACTAACCACTAATAATCCAAAGGCAGCATGATATCCAAAGTAATACTCCAAAATAAAATAACAGATACCATCATGAAAATAATCCTAATAGCCACTAAGAATCCAAAGGCACATGTCATCCAAAGTAATACTCCAAACTAATACCAGATACCATCATGGAAATAATCCTAATAGCCACTAGGAATCCAAAGGCACCTGTCATCTAGAGTAATACTCCAAAATAATACCAGATACCATCATGAAAATAATCCTAATAGCCACTAAGAATCCAAAGGCACATGTCATCCACATACTCATAAAAAATATAAGCCTAAAACTCCAAGCAATATCATGGCAATATAAAGATCAAATCAATACTCTGGGAAATGCCATGAACAGATCACACATAGCTAAAGCAATATTTTAAACAAGTTTAAATGAATAAACCATGTCACTGCATTGCAATCATGCAAATGGAGGGTGTGGCTTGCCTGGGGTGGAAGAATACACCGGAAGAAAGTGCGAGAAGCTCGCGGAACAAATCGCCGGAAACACTTCTCTGTCGAAAGGGGCTAGTTAATGGTAAGGGCAGAATGGTCATTTTCAGAATGTTGAAACATAATGAAAATGATTCCAATAGAATGGGCTTGACGAAACAAAGAAATGGGCTTTGGAATCACCTCATTTGGAGTTGGGGTAAAAAGTTATAGCCCGACGAAGTTTAGGGACCAATCTGTAAACATAACTCTACAAACAGCCCCCTAAGCTGAAAAACAGAAAACACATTTTAGGAAATACGTCTTCAGAATAGAGAAAAAGCGCACTTTTGGATAAAGCAGAGGCGGAATACGCTTACTTCACGCAAAAACGTACTATCCGAAGTACGCTTCCACATAAATGCGCGCGGGTCTGGGGCTGGGGTCGCTGACGTGCGGGTCCCACGGGGTGGGGCCCGTCACTTATCCACGTTGGCCACCCAGGTCAATGCATGCAGGGGCGAGGCCGGGCCTGAGTGGCTGCCAAGTGGGGTCAGGGAAAGGAGGGGGCCCGCCTGGCCTGGCTACTTCTTCCTCCTCACGCGTGCCCGACGGAGCAGAGCAGGGGCGCGGCTCCGGCGACGAGTGCTGGCGCTTCCAGCCATCGTAGGCGGCGCTCTACCTACCCACGTGCTCAGGGCGACGAGGCCGACCCGTTCCAGGACAGAACGAACCTCGAGGAGGGCGGTGTTGAGAGCAGCAAGTACTCCGGCGGAGGTGGCTTCGGGTGGAGATGGGACTCGAGGCCGTAGTGGCTCCGGCGAGGGGGAAAGGACCTGGGGATGGCCGCCGGAGTGGGGGCGGTCTACTGGTGGTGGTAGGAGCGAGGGAGGGGCTCGGGTTCGCTCCAATTTAGGAGGACCGAGGCAACGGCCATGGCGACAGAGGGAGGGCAGGAGAGCTTCTCGAGCTCGGGTGAGAGGCTAGGGAGGGTTAGGAGAGTTAGGCGAAGAGCTGGGGTCGATCGGGAGGACTCGGGGTGGGCTTATATAGCCGCAGGGCGAGGAGGCCGAGCTGTCGTCGCCGCGGACGCGTGGCCGGCGCCGTGGACGAGTGTGCTCGTGCCTAGGCTCAAAGGCAGGCGACGAGGGAGGCACATGGGAGACTCTCACGGGGCAGAGGTGGCCAACGGAGGCGCAGGGAGGAAGAGACGAGGAGGAAGACGACGGCCGGCGCACTGTGCTCCCGTGGGCATTCGGCGGCGAGCGTCGGTGAGGGGTTTTACAGAGAGGGAAAGAGGTCCAGGAGGACAGCAACGACGCGGTAAAACTCTTGGACACGCTCACGCGCACGAAGCCGACGAGGGGAGGAGCTGCCGAAGCACAAACGGCCACTGGACGCGGCCACTTCACATAGAGTGCGTAAATGTGCATGCCAGCTATGCGGTCACCACATGCACTGGCATGTAGCGGGGGAGAGGGGCTGGAACGGGTTTTCTAGTGCGTAGCTCATCCAGGGTAGGCCTCAACTATGGTGGTAGATCAGTTAAAAGAGCTGTGGTTAAAAGATAATCTCCCTCTGAAGTTTACTGCAGTAAACTTGGGTGAACACTGGTGATCAACAGGGATTTTACTGGCGCCAAAGAGTTTGTCTGGGGTGATTAACTAAGGAAAGACTATGATCCTGGAGATTTTGAGGCATAATGAAGCACAAACTAATATAGTTGCGTTGTAACTCACATTATGGGTCCAGAATCAAGATTTGGATGATGCACTCACATGGAGTAACCACTTGAGGTAAAACTTGGCAGGGCTTAGTGATTTGGCCACATAAAGGTTCTATAAAAATTTCATACCAATTGGTTTTACCAAAATGGTACTTGCTTCACAAACATCCTTGCTGACCAGAAACTTGCAAGAATTCTAGAGAAATATTGGCTAGGTGAAATGTTTCCAAATTTGGTGGAGAGAAGTTATTTGGGTAGGAGAATGCTCTGGTAAATTTTCAGGCTTTTTGAAGCAACATAAATTATACTTGCTTCACAACCTGAAAATATTGACAGAATCAAAGATTTGATGTTGTGCTCACATAGATGATTGGGTGGGGCTGAATTCTGGAGGGGATCAATTATATGAGCACAAGAAGAGGCATGCAAAATTTCAACTCATTTGGGTAACCCTAGCTAGCACTCCCTTCACAAAGGCTTCCCTCAGACAGGAACTTTGAAAATCACTGAGGAAGTTTGGCTAGGCCAATAAAGTTGAATTTTGGCACAGGACAATTATTTGGATGCTATATCATGCCCATAAAGTTTGGGGGCAAATGGGAAAGGATAAATAGCACTTGCTTCACAATGTGCCATTTAGGACAGAATAGGAAATGAATTTATTGAGCATGATGGAAAATATGGCCAATGAAATATTTTGCCATGTTTGATGAAGATATGACCCAAACAATTTATAAGAATTATTTGGGGATTTTTGGATGGACATAAATATAGGTTGCTTCACAACCTAGGGCAGATAGGGTTATTCCTTTAATAGGAAAAGGAATTTTTCCTAGAAAAGAAATTAGGGTTTGGTCAAGCAGTGGAGTGACATGATCTTGGCAAGGTTTTTAGGATGATGACCCACTTGGGAGAGGAAATGAAGATGATTACCCAGGTGACAAGGCCACAGAACCACTCAAAAAAAGAAAAATAGAGCAAAAAACAATTAAATCAAAAGAAAAAGAAAAGGGCCAAAATTCAGGCTGTTACAACCTGAAATG
Organism: Triticum urartu; assembly: GCF_003073215.2. Lineage (NCBI taxonomy): Eukaryota > Viridiplantae > Streptophyta > Magnoliopsida > Poales > Poaceae > Triticum > Triticum urartu. The sequence goes on from NC_053023.1 coordinate 414,419,975, forward strand.
CATCCCTGGCATGTCCTTCGGCTCCATCGATATGTGATTCCAAAGCAATGGATCCCCTCTAAAACACATGTGTGTTTCGCTCAAAGGCGGCAGTGCTGCGGGCCGCAGCGAGAGGGCAGCCCGCGGGATCCTGGGATCTAAGGGATTATCCATGGAGGGATCCTCCATGGCGGGATCGGGTGGGCGAAGCGGGGAGGCGAGCCTAGGCGCTGGGAGAGCCAGGTAGCACTACTCCACTCCGTCCATATTTAAATACAAAGGCCACCAACAGTAGCCCTGGCAAAAATTGATCATGCTGCCCGCGTCCTGGTTTATTGGCCCCCTTTTTTGTGCCACTTTTTATGACATGCATAAATATTATGTTACTTACAAATATGGTCAAAATTTGGCACGAAATACAAAAGAGACCAATGGAAGTACTAGCACCCCATGATTTAACTACTCACATGCGCGAAGTGGAGTAGTAATGTCTTTCTTCTGCCCTCGCGTCCACTCAATTTGCATGCGTTGTATTAATTGACCATCAATGAAATGAAGGACTTTACATGCGTCAAATTATCACAAGGGGTGGATCTTTGTACAAAAATGTGTCGCCCCGTGTACCCGCGTGTGCATGCGAGGGAATGAGTGCGTGCGTGGCATGCGTGCACATATTCGCTTCGTGCATGTACCGCCAGTGTCGCTCAGAGAGGACGAGTACATTCTTCTGGAAGCAGCAGCACGTCACTGTGATCAATCCACACAAGGAGGTCGCGACAAAGCCTCCACATGTGCCACGTGGCTTCATGAAGTGTAAGAGAGACACTGTGTAGCGTGCCATTGGAATTCTAATTTACGTGTTTGCACATACTCGAAGTACTAGTAAGGTACACATGCATTGCACGCATCAGATTTGGCAACCAACTTATGAATAAATACCACAGTATAGCATGTAAGCTCTGAGTCATATATGCCTGATAGACCTTCGTTTAATTCTTATAGTTCATCTCATTCAAAATAAATTAGTTTTTATAAAAAAGCTAGGGCCTCTTTGATTCGTAGGATTTCCAAAACGCGGGAATAGGAAAAACATGGGATTAGAGTGGAATGTCGTCTTGAATCCTACGGGATTGTATGAGTGTTTGATTGTGCATAGAAATAATGCAGGATTCTTTCTAAGTGGTTTGAGTGGATGGGATGTTTCCTATGAAATCTAGTGCAAATGAATCCTATGGAAAAATTTCTATGGTTTACAATCCTACGAATCAAACAACCAAGATAGGAAAAATTCCTAAGGATTAGAATCCTCCAAATTTCCTTTGAGAATCCATTGAGTCAAAGAAGCCCTTAATCAATTTTATGATTCATGGAATTGTGTGTTGTAAAGCATAAAGTAAAAAAATGGCAATTCAACTAGAAAAAAGTTTGGGCAGTTATGATACAGAAGATTCTAGAACAAAGGAGAAGCACTTGTGTTTTGAGGTTTGTGCATTATGCTTAAGTTCAACCATGGAGTCTGCTAGATTGTACATGTGGCAAAATCCAGTGGGGCGCTAGAAGATGGTGCGAGGGGCCAAGTGGAGGGAGACTATGAAGGAGTGCACAAGTGCGAGATCGATATTTGAAGAGAGGGGGCGAGAACGTCGCTGTTGCGCGCAGTGGCGGAGCCATGAAAAATAAATGAGCTAGGGGGCCAAGCATTGCTAATCCTTTACGAGGAGGGCCAATTCATCAACTTAAACCATTTTACCAGCAATTGTCTAATGATCACATTCATATTAGCCTCGATATATAGTGATGTTAGGGGGCCAGGGCCCTTGCTGCCCCTGTCTTCGACACTGTGCGCGCGTCTGAGAGATGAAGCGGAGGCATGGATGATGAGAGGGGGACGTTGGATATATAATTAATGTGGGTGTATTAGCTATGTAATCCTATATAGAGAGGTATAGATTGATCGATGTGGACGTGGGAAAGAGGGTGAGACCTCACTAGATATATAGATTGATCGGTTTGTGTGGAAAACTATGAAAGACCTAGCTATATATACACACACATAGAGGAACATCGATCGTTGCGCATGCACGTGAGAGATAAAGAACGCCTGATATGATGGGGAGGGGGAGGGGTGTGTGTGTGTGCATGCATGGGAGACCGACCTGAAGAAAAAGATTGCATGTGTGCGATGGATAATGCCGACTGGTACTGTGTGTGCATGCATGCACGAGAGAAAGATAATGGTACAATTATAAAGAGAAGATGACTGTGTGGGTGTAAAAGACTAGGTGATGTCATAATCAATGTAAAGTAGAATTCAAATATTTGAATAAGAGATCATGATGTTTGAAACCCATGCATGCATGAATATAACTAAGATATGAGTGGTGTGGTTTGGAAATAAGCATGTTGTACTGTATACACATTGAACAAGGTCAGACTGATTTGTATTTGAGATATCGATGGCAGACATCGTTTGGCCACATTGCATTAGTGCATGGACACACTATTCTAATTGGAGATGATGGGTGGCTTTCGCATCACATATCTATATCTATACACCTATATATATATATATATATTATATTTAACATTTTTTATATAGTGTGCGGATAACTTTAACTTTGAAAGATGGTCCTTGGATGAGGCCAATCCGATGGTGCAGAGATGGCAAATTTGAGCACAACTGGTCGTTGGATATCATCTAGATTCCACCAGATTTTGCCACATGTACAATCTAGAAGACTCCATGGTTGAACTTAAGCATAATGCACAAACCTCAAAACACAAGAACTTCTTCTTTGTTCTAGAATCTTTCGTATCAGAATTGCCCAAATGTTTTTCTACATGATTTGCCATTATTTGTTTTTACTTTATGCCTTACAACGAACAATTCCATGAATCTTAAAATAGAATAGCTTTCTTAAAAAAACTAGATGATTTTGAATGAAATGAACTATAAGAATTAAATGAACATCTACATCATGCATATATGACTCAACGCTTACATGCTATAATGTGGTATTTACTCATAATTTGGTTGCCAAATCTCATGCGTGCAATGCACTTGTACCTTACTAGTCTAAATGGGTTTGTGTGTGTTGTGCTTGTTAAACACATTGTACGTAGTATATCATACATGGTTTAGATTCCGAACATCTAGCTAGAGCATATATGTACTATGATTTGAATTCAACATAAAATCTATACATATATTTGAATTTGAGATCGTATGTACATGTAGTTCGTATTTATATAGGAATTTACTTCTCCTATATTCATGTCATGTGTTGTGAAGATAATATTTAGATGGTTGTATAACTAACCCGAGTACAATCCCATTCAAACAGGGAAAATGTACTCAAATTTAGTCCATATGCTAGACAACACACATTGTTTTTTTATTGTTGAGGGAAGTGCAAATTGTTTTGGTATTGTACACGTTATGTTTCTTGTCCTGATTTTTTTAGTTTTTTTGTTGTATTTGAATGCATTTCTAGTAATATAGTAAAATGGGACATAGCTCTCTCTAGTGATGAGGTGCGAATTGTCTTTTTTGGTACACGTTAAGCTCGTTCTCCCGAAACTTCAAGCCGCGCCTTGTTATGCCGAAATTTCAAGCTAGCGTCTCTGTCTATCGTGCTGCGAAACTCCTGCATCTTCAACCCGCGCCTTATTACCCTGAAATATTTAAGATATATCTTTGTCTCGTTGTGCTCCGACAACTCCCTCCATCTCAACCCGCGCCTTGCTATTCCAAAATTACAACGCACGCGAAAACTCCCACTTCATGTGAAATCCCGACACGCGAAATGCCCGTGATACCCCTGAACCGAAAGAACCGCCTAGCTCAAATCGGTGGGGGTACTTTCATAACTTACCCCACATTTCAGAAAAGCGCATCCCTAAGCCATGGTTCCCCACTCCCATACCATTCGCCCACCCATTCATACACCGAGGCCATGAAAACCCGCGAAGCCCCACACCCTCCTCTATCCGCCACCCAGCCAAAGCCTCTTCCCCGACGACGTCATCCACAGCAACACCTCGTCGTCCCTCATCCACCGTACCGAATGAGGATCCGTCATCGTTTTCATTGTCGCGCTGGTTCAGCCACCCCGTCCTCCACCTCCAAGGAGCTCCCCCGATGTTCCCCTCGTCTTTCGCGCCACCTCCATTCCCACACCGCCGTCTTCACCTGCACCACCAGAAGAGCATCATCATCACCGTTTCCTCGGATGAAGCTGTGGCCTAATCGGCGCCACCAAAGAGGTTGTACACTAATCGTCGCATTTTCTTCTTGATTCGATCTCACGGTGTTGCCGGCGCTCGGTCCCGAGCCAACACAGTGCGGTTCCATCCACGGCAGCATCGCCGGCCACTTCCTCCACGGCGTCGCTCCCTCGGTGGTGACGTCCACATCAGTAGGAGCTGCTGCTGCTTTTACTCTTGCTCGCGTTGCTGCTCTGCTCTTGCTCTCGGTCCCCTGCTTGGTCTGCTCTTGCTCTTGATCTTGCTCACGCTGCTGCTCTCACTCTTTCTCTTGCTTGTGATGCTGCTCCGATTTAGCTACACTTCAGTCGACTGAATCAACTTTCGGGTCAGTCGATTTTCAGGGGGTGGGGGGCTCACCAGAGTTAAGTAAGAACCAGCCGCAGGGGGAGGGGGGCTCGCCGGAGAGGTACCCCAGTATATATCTTAGGGTTCAGGGTGGGAGTGGTGGTCGCCGGCGATGGTGGGGCGGTGGTGTGGGGATCGCTGGAAAAAAAAGCTCTACACAGGGGGCCTAGAGGGATGGCCGGGGCGGCGACCGACTGGTGGTGGGGAGTGGTTTCGGGGCGGGCGGGGCGGCGCACCACCGGCCACGGGCGGTGGCGGGTGGCTGTTTGGCCGGTGGTGGCTGGCGGCTCAGGGTAGCCTCGCCTGATGCTGCTACACGACTAGCTGCCCCGGCTCTCGCACGCACTGCTGCTGCTACTGCTTTTCTACTACTAGTGTGTTCAGTTTCGACAGAAAAATTCAGTTTCGATAGTTAAGTTCAGTTTCGATAGTTAAATTCAGTTTCGATAGTTAAGTTCGGAGATGAGCAGTTGATGTATTTTACATCTAGCACTTTGTGGTTATGTATTTTATGTCATCTATTGGAGATGCTATTAGAATTCCACTCAGGTTAACATTGTCTCTCTTGTCCCGCTTCAGCCTCGGCGTCGTACAACTCACGGGAGCTGCTCCAATGATGAAACCCTCCATCACAGCAGAGCAGTACCCCGGGCTTCATTTTCAGATGCCTAAGATCTTCTTCCCCTCCTCCGACAGCCAAGTCAGCCAACCCTCCATCACAGCAGAGCAGTACCCCGGGCTTCATTTCCAGATGCCTAAGATCTTCTTCCCCTCCTCCGACAGCCAAGTCAGCCGGATCATCCTCACCGACCAACCTAATCACGCTGAGATCGACATGGCTTCGCCAAAGAGGTTGTACACTTGTTGCATCTCTTTTTTACTCTACGTATTATATATATTGTCCACTGAGCACACACAGTAACGTGAAATATGATTAGTTTCTCCTACTATATGAAAAGCAGTGAGGTACCAGGCAACTTAGCTATCCGTGATGGACTCTGTTGAATGCCATCATTATTAGTCTCTGCGCGTTCGAGCTGTGCATTTGTCGATGGGCCTGGGAGTTGAGCTAGTAGGGCAGTGGCCTGGGTCCAAAGTAATAGAAGTAGCACAAAAACATTTTTTGAGTGTAAGATTTTCCTTGCTCAAGCCTGCCTACTAGAATCGCCAGTGCTTGAAAGGAAAAGTGAAGGAAAAACATAGGAATTGAAAAGTTTCCTATGGTACTACTATTCATGAATTTGGTTCAAAGGAATGGAGTAAAGGAAAACTGTAGGATTTGTTCCTTTAGTGTCTCCTGAAAGAAAAACCGTAGGAATTTTAATTTCCACTTTTCCTCCTTTTCAAATTCCTATTCATGAAGCACAACACTAAGAGATAGTACCATAATAGCATTATAACCGTACATTTTCTTGTGGTTTGACTTAATCTCACCTTGCTTCTTTGCATCCTGTGATCTTCCAATTCTTGTGAATCAAACACCCAGATTGGCATAAATCCTGTGTTTTTAAATTCTCTATTTTGCACGTGCATTCCTATCCTATTCATGTCTATTTCCTCTCCCTACATTGTAGAATCCTCAAATTCAAACAAGCCCTTACACAATTACTTCTATTATAGATATGTGTCAAAGAAAACCTTGTGTGGTTTGTCCTGCTCCTGCTGCGATGTGTTCCACCCCAGCTCAGTTGCTCCAATGACGGAAGGGTTCACCACAGCAGGGATCCGCTCTACAGACTGTCTTTCACTGCCTCAGATCTTCTTCCCCGCCGCCGGCAGCCACGACAACTGCATTACCATCATCAACTGAGCAGCTGACCTTGAGGACTACACGGGTCCGGAAGAGAGGTCGCACTCTTCCGTGTCTGCTTACGTTATGCATCGCTTAATATGATGGCATGCTACTTTATCGTCGTGTTCACCTATTAGACTCCGAGTCAGGTCCAAACTAATGCTGAAATTTGAGTTTTTAAATGGTTATGGGGAACATATTGGGGCAGCAATCAATACTATCTGTCTACTATCTAGTTAATCTCAGGTGTCAACTATGAGTTTCATGTTGGGTGCAAACAAACATTAAAGGAGCCATTATCTGTATTTTTTAAATAAAGCTATTATCTGCCTGCTATCATTGGTTTTGGGTCTATCCACAGTTTGCTACCATCACTCTGGATTTGTGCATGCACTCCTTACATAATCTCACTATGTTTTATTCCTATGCATGTCAGTTATTGTACACAATGGAACTAAACATGTAGAGCAAAAGAGACGAGCCTTGTGTGGCAATAAAATTTCATGCAGACATCACTCCATGGTGGACGCAAAGGTAGCCCCCCCCTCCACCCATTTAGGATCGTAATCAAGAGGAAGATAACTGTTCTGAGGGGGATTCAGAAGGAGAAGACCACTCCTATTTACCCCCTGAGGTCTTCGCTCTAACTTGGCATGCTGATGTTGGTAATATCATGCATATGGTGCCATCATTGCTTACTGGATACATCAAATATGCCATCTTCTTAGTTTAGACATGCTTTGTGTCAATGCCATCTGTTTAGTTTCTTTATCGTATATGTGAATCACACAATGCCATCTTGTTTAGCCAGGCATCATATATGTGAATTTTGCAATGCCACCCTGGTTAGCCAGTCATCTTATATGTGAAGTATATCATGCCATCATTTTTTTATTACCTGTTAAATTTGTCAACAATTTTAGTACATTCAATTACTTTTCCTGTGCATCAGCCATTCGGCACGGTCATGGAAAAATCTGAAGTGGAAACAAGGTCTTCAGAGCAGACAATGCTATCTAACGGAGCGCATGTCTTGCTGGTTACGGATAGCTCCTCAGAGGAGGATTCAGAGACAGATGACCAGTCCTATCCCTCCCCCCCCCCCAGGTGCATGCTCTAACTTGGCAGGGTTATGTTGCTCATATCATACGTATGGTATCTTGCATTGATATGTCATTTACTTAGTTTAGACATGCTTTGTGTGAATGCCACCTGTTTAGTGTCTAATTACCATATATGTGGATTATGCGATGCCATCTTGTTGCAAGACATTATATATGTGAATTATGCAATGCTATCTTGTTGCAAGGCATTATATATGTGAATTATGCAATGCCATGTTGTTTAGCCAAGCATCATATATGTGAATTATATCATGCTGTCCTTTTTTTGTAGTTCTCGTTGCATTTGTCGACAATGTTTGTATATTCAACTGCTCTTCCTGTGCATCAACCATTTGAATTGGTGATGGAGAAATCTGGAGTGAAAACAAGGTCTTCAGAGCAGACAATGCTACCTGCTAAAGCGGATATCTTGCTGGTTACAGATAGCTCTTCAAAATAGGATTCAAAGGCAGATGACCAGTCCTATTATCCCCCTGAGGTGTATGCTCAAACTTGGCAGGGTTATATTACTCATATCATGCATATCTTGTATTGCAATGCTTAGTGTTTACATCATATGCACAATATTGAATGCCATCTCCTCAGTTGACACATCATATATGCGATTGCCCTCTGCTCACTTGCTTACTATATAAATCATATATTTGAATTATATCATGCCAAGATGTTTACATAGACAGCATGTATCTGAATTATGGCATGCCAACCCATTTTCTAAAGACATAATATAGTTGTATCATCTCATCCTGTTTACATAGTCATCATATTTTGAATTATGTAATTCTATCCTGTTTAGTTAGCCATCATACATTTGAAATTGTGTCATGCTATCCAGTTTAATTAGCCATCATATATGTGAAATTATGTCCAGCTATTCTGTTTGGTTAGACAACATAAATGTGAATTATTTCATGCTCTGTTTTCTTCCCTACTATCCATTGCACCTATCTATCTTACAATGTGTGTGCATTCAATTACTTTTCTTGTTTATCAGCCATTTCAATTGGAGGGGGTGATGGAAGTATCTGTGGGAGTAAAAACACGGTCTTCGGAAAAGTTTGTGCTACTTGTCGATGCAGATAGAACCACGGTTGTACTTGACCAAGAACCAGCCCCATCACACATAACTCAGACTCACACAGATTGTACCCCTACCCAGTTGGATAGAGAACTAGCTACACCCCTTCTAACCCCAACCCCAACAGATAGTAACCCAGTTCCAGTTGACACAGCACCGTCTCCACCATAGAGCACCCAAACATGAGCAGTTAGTAAGGCAACTGTGATGACCCACAAGTGTAGGGGATCTATCGTAGCCTTTTTTATAAGTAATAGTGTCGGAGCTAACGAGGAGCAGAAGGAAATGATAAGTAGTTTTCAGTAAGGTATTCTCTACAAGCACTGAAATTACCGGTAACAGATAGTTTTGTGATAAGGTAATTTTTAACGAGTAGCAAGTAATAAAAGTAAATGAGGTGCATCAAGAGGGCCCAATCCTTTTTGTAGCAAAGGACAAGCCTGGACAAACTCTTATATGAAGTAAAGCGCACCCGAGGACACATGGGAATTATCGTCAAGCTAGTTTTCATCACGTTCATATGATTCACGTTTGGTACTTTGATAATTTGATATGTGGGTGGACCGGTGCTTGGGTACTGTCCTTACTTGGACAAGCATCCCACTTATGATTAACCCCCATTGCAAGCATCCACAACTACAACAGAAGTATTAAGGTAAACCTAACCATAGCATGAAACATATGGATCCAAATCAGCCCCTTATGAAGCAACGCATAAACTAGGGTTTAAGCTTCTGTCACTCTAGAAACCTATCATCTACTTATTACTTCCCAATGCCTCCCTCTAGGCCCAAACAATGGTGAAGTGTCATGTAGTCGACGTTCACATGACACCACATGAGGCCATGCTTGCTAAGGTAACATCTAGTGAGCCTCATGTGGATACTAGCACTACTTTTGGTCAAAATGCTATATTGCCTTGTGCTAGTCCTCGCGATTCATCCATGCATAACATTGGTACATCTTGTGATGAATTGCTTTCCTTGCCTTGTTGCTCTAACGATGAAGCTTATACTTCCTCTAGTACTTGTGTTGAGACTAACCATGCAGAGAAAATCAAAGAGCTCAAGGCCCAAGTCACTTCTTTAAAGAAAGACTTGGAAAAGAGTCATGAAGGAAAATTCACACTCAACAATATCTTGATTGTGCAAAAATCCCCCAATGAAAGGTGGACTTGGATTCAACTCCAACAAGAAGAAGAAGTCCAAGGTGAACAAAAAGAAGGGCCAAGAACAAGTCAAGAATTCGGCCAAGATTGTTTGCTTCAAGTGCAAAGTATAAGGGAATCATGTTAGATCTTGCCCATTGAAGAAGAAGCCCATTAGTGACAAGCAACAAGGGAAGCGGCCACAAGTTCACTCTCATTCTCAACCTCAAGTTGAAGAAAAGCCTCTTCCCAAGAAGACTCAAGCTTATGCTTCTCAAGTTGAGAAATCAAGTGAGAAGAAAGTGAAGAGTAGACGTTGCTACCTATGTCGCGAGAAAGGTCACCTCACTTCTTCATGCACTAGTGGTAACTTATCCAACCCAATTATTATTGATGATGTCTATTCTCTTGGGAAGTATAAGGTTGGCAATGTGGTTGCCAAGTTTGTTGGTACTCAAAGTGGTTTGAAGCAAAGAACCATTTGGGTAGCCAAGCCTATTGTGACTAACCTCTTAGGACCCAACTTGGTTGGGGACCAACAAGCTCAAGCTTGATCAATAGGTGATGTTGGAGGTCATTGGAGACTTGGCTACATTATGAAGAATTAAGGGGACTTCATCATTCTCATTGTCTCAAGCCAAGTCATTCGGATTATCAAGTTTCTATCTTATATCCAATGTTTCTCCATGCGGTAACTCGTGCTTAAAGTGTTTACATTGATAGTTACTTACCCCTTTGCATGTTTGGCTTTGTTTCTTGCATGTGTTTGTATATGTTGTGCTTCCAACTTGATTATCTTGAGCAATCAAGTATGTGTGTGTTGCTTTGCACATCATGTACATGTGTGTCGTTCGTTGAGCCTTTGTGCATCTTGGTCATATCTTAGTTGGCTCTTGTGAGAGATTAATGGAATATCCCATTGTGGGGGAGTGATGTGCTTTGTGCACCTCACAATCCTATAAATGTTTGTACATGAGGAATACCATCTAGTATTGATTTTACAAGATTATCTAGTCGCTATGTGCTATGTCTTCTCATGTGAAATTCAAATTCTAAATAGTCCATTAATTATCTCTTGTTGGATCCTTTATTTGCCTCTTGTCTATCTTTAATTGGTATCACATTATGGGGGAGTAATATGCTACGTGTATATTACTAGCCTAGAAAATGTGTACATTTGAGATATTGTCATCTAGAGTTGATATTGTAAATTATCTTGTTCCTAGGTGGCATGTTAGCTCTACAAGTTGCAATTTGCTTTTTGGTTGGTGTGAAGATGATGTCGGATATCCTTTCTATCTACCACCGGGAATTATTTCCATTTACTTCTTGTCTTTTGACAATTGGTACTCACTTATGTGTGGTAGAAATTATTGATCATCTTTACATTGGCTTTTGCTTTTTATTTGCCTTTTCTCTTGCCAAGGTTTGTATCAACTCCCTTTGTCTTCCATACCCCTTGTGGATCTTGTTTATTTCTTGATCTTGTCTAGTGTTTTCTAGATATAGTGAAAGTGGTGATCCCACCTCATGCATTTTGTATTCAAATGCAATTTCTCTATAATGCACTAGTCTTGGGAGAGCTATCCTATTTTCTATAAAACACTCATCTTGTGATCCTTATCAAGTGTGTGTCGGTGGAAGGCAAGTCATTTCTTTTGGGTACTTTGTGCTATCATGAAACTTTTTAGAGAGCTTGGTTTGTTTGGAACCATCCTCTCTTTTGGGGGTTTGATATCTTTTATTTAGTGTGTATCATCGGATATGTCATTCCTCGATGTATATATTATGGATATCCTCCAAGTGATGAGTTATTCATTCGGTATCTTTTCTTCACTTGTTTTCTCTTTTTCATTTGGTATCGGTTCTTGAAAGTCTTGAGCATGCATATTAACTTCATGTAGTTTCTTTGGCATGCTTTCTTTCTTTGACCCAATATATAGGGAACTCCACCAAGTCTCAAATTGGATGAGATGTGCATGAAATTCATTTTCATATCTATATGCACATATTTATGTGGAGTTTGTCCTATGTGTTGTTGGTTCTCTAACTCTTTAGTCCTAATGAGTTTGGGTACCATTTTGTTTGTGTTGTTGTTCTAGGAACAAGTGGAGATGCATTGGATGCTCGGCTCACTCACAAGGAAGGTGGTGTCACCATGTGCTTATTGGAGTCAAGCTAGGATGATTAATGAACTACTATCTACCTTTAATTGGCATCTACTACATCCATCCAATGGTATCTCGGTAACAAGTATCATCATCTACTTCATGCACACATTTCTTGCATCAACCTTTTGTAGGTTGTATCATGGCATGTTATCCATTCTCTCGTGTGATACTTGTTTCCTTTCTCAAAGCATCCCAACAATGATGTCTTGTTTCTAGTTGTGATGTATTTGATGTTCGTGTGGTTGGAATTCATTTATATGCAATAAGACCATATCTAGCCTTGTGCTATGCTCTCAAGCAAATATCTTATTGGTATACGTATGACTTCCATTTGGATATCTTGTTCCTTCATGTTGTAACTATTTCGGGTGTACATCCTTCTTTGTAGATATATATCATCATGATTTCGTCTACCTAGAACCTTATACACTTGAGAGAAATTAC